>NC_143014.1:315567142-315814642 GCF_055824585.1 Amblyomma mixtum
TTTAAATGTGGTAACTTGTGAACGACTGCCCTCATTTTTATTTTGTTCTAAAGCATGCATTTTTGTCGAAACGAGCGGTAAAATGCAAAAATTGGTTTTGAGGAAAGGAAATGACGCAGTAACCGTCTCACATAGCTCGGTGGACTCCTGAACCGTGCCGTAAGGTAAGGGATACAGTGAAAGAAGAAATGAGGAAAGCGGTGCTGAGTGGAGGTCTCCGGAATAATTTAAACCACCTGGGGATCTTTAACGGGCACTCACATCGCACAGCACATGGGCTCCTTTTGCGTTTCGTCTCCATCGAAATGCTGCCGCCGCGGTTGGGTTCGATACCCCACTGATACCCCGTTTTGCACCTGGCAGTGAAGCAATGATGTTGACGCCGAAGACCCGGCATCGCCTCACTTTTATAACGCAGACACTAAAAATTCAGGGGCACTTTGACTGTCTAAAGTGTGTAGAGGCGAAAGCGCTTTCCACACCACTTTGACTACCTCTGTGGAACTGGCGACGTCACATATAATTAATGACAATTACTAAGCAATGACAAATTACTAATAAATGGCTAATTACTTATTCATGACTAAATACTAATTAACTGCTAATTTAATGACACTTAACCTTCGCCTATAGAACTGGGAAGCGGCAGCGTGTTCAAGTTGCACTGCCAGGGAGTCCACGGAACGTCACCACCCATTTGGCGCGATGCCTTGCCGGTTGGAAACACCTTTGAACGCAACGCTTTTTGAGGAAAGGAAATGGCGCAGTAATTCTCTGTCATCTCGGTGGACTCCCGGGCTGCACCGTACAGGAAGGGAGGAAGTGGTAGTGAAGGAAGAAAGAGAAAGGTCGTAATGAAGAAATAAAAATTGTATTTGAGGAAAGGAAATTACGCAGTAGCTGTCTCACATATCTCGGTGGACACCCGTCGTCCGTTTGTAGAGGAAGGGAGGAAGTGGGAGTGAAAGAAGAAAGAGGCATGCCAGCTGTGCACTGTGTAACGTCACCCACTCCTTGAGCATGCGCAGCTTGGCCTTTCCAGAGCTACGCGAAATGGCTCAGCGACTAGCCTAGTGTTGCTTTCGTAGCAAAAAAGATGTTTGGGTTTCTGCGGCAAACGAGGTCATCACAGCAAAGCACTGTGATGCAGCACAGAAAAGCTGCCGCCGGCCTGGCTGGATGAGGCGCACTTACAGCCTACGCTACAACAGCGCCGCCACATACATCCAGGACCTGTCGACATTCGCCGCCTAACAACATCGCATGCAGCACGCCGGTTCCTGAACCCACTACCCCATATTCTAGAACACTATATCCACCGTGCGGGTAGATGTTCTAGAGCACTATACTAGATGGTAAGCTGGTGCCACTGTCTGTGCGAGTTTCTTAAAGGGTACTTCATCCACCGTGGGAATGCCGGGAAGACAGCGTGGGCATAATTGGCTTGAGACTAAAACATAACTACGAATGCAGAAATACAAATTTTCGCAGAGCATACATTGCAAGGAAGTGTTGTTTTACAGCCCTGGAATAAAATATGCTTGCCGTATATTGCAAAGAATGAGCAGAAAAGTGTATGGGTGTAAACGATCACCGAATTCACTCATGGCTCATTTGTTCCTTATTTTGTTCTCTATTTTTTTTTTGTATACCATCACAAAAATTTTTAGTAACATTCTTTATAAAGCCTTCAGACAAAAGTTGATAGAACCTAGTAACACTGAATAGAAAGTCTTCGTAGTAACGGCCTATCAACCATCTTCCGACAATTGGCCACTGATATCCAAAAGACCCGAGTACGTAGAGTCTTTATACTTCCTATCCACTTATCAACAGTTTACATACCTTCTACTGACCATTTACCAGCACAGCCTATTGACAACCTATCAACGGTCTTCCGACAATTGGCCACCGATATTCAAAAGGCACTCAAGTACGTAAAAAGTCTTTACACCTCCTATCAACTTATCGACAGTTTCCACACTTCATATCGACCACTTACCAACAATGTCTATCAACAACCTATCAACTGTCTTCCGACAATTGGCCGATATTCAAGACTGAAGTACATGAAAAGTCTTATTACCTCCTATCATCCACTTAGCGACAGTTTACATACTTGATATCGACCACTTACCAGCAATGTCTCAACAACCTAGCAACGGTCTTTCGACAATTGACCACCGATATTCAAAAGACTCAAGTACATAAGAAGTCTTTATACCTCCTATATCATCTACTTATCAAGTTTCTAACACTTCCTACCAATGACTTAATGATGGTCCATCAACAATCTTCTGCAGACTACTGGCCACCAATACCCAAAGCACTGATTTTCATAGTGTTTTTAACTCCTACCATCAACTTATCACCACTGTATGATATATCTTTATCAACATTCTTCTAACACTTCAAAATCATTTTGTGGAAGTGTACTACAGAATAGTTTAAAAAATGATAGAAGCGAAATCTAAATGAGTGCATTCATTTATTGCACAAGCCATTGGTACCTCATTGTCCTTAAATTTTTCTAAAATGACTAGTTCTTGAAGACACTCGCATCAAAACTTGACGATGTGCATACTGTTACGGGACGGCGGGCCCGCGCAGAGAAAGGCACACAGGAACGCAGGAGACCCAGGCACAACCGGCTGCGGCGATTCTCTGGAGAACAAGGGGAAGATAGAACGCAGTTCCAACACCGCTGGTGTCCTCTAGCGCGTGCTTCGCTTTGCAGGCTGCCATCAGGTTGGCTAGGTGCTCCTTGAGTGTGGTCGTGTCCCCGGCGAAAGTGATGGGGATCACATCGCTCACGTATTGTCGAGCACATGCAGGTCCTGTGTCAAGGATGAGTGAGGTTCCGCAATGTCAGAAAAGGCTTCACCGCTGGATAGGGACGAGGAATCCTGCAACAGCACCCGAAAGGGAAGGGAACAGTGGCATTGTTACAAGAAACGCCCAGCATATCTTGCACAATTTGCGGCGCTTCCTTGATGGGAGTGCATTCCTTGAGAAAGGCATCGAATTCGTCCCGATGAGCCCGGGTTGAGGTTCTTCTCACCGGCACAGCTTGATTTGCAGGAGGCATCATCACGTTGTGATGATGCCTCTACCATGGTCGCCTTCCTCCGTTAAAGCAAGATTATCATACTGCACGATAATTTATATCCAAATATCATGAAGACCTCTGGAAACAAGCTTATGCTTGTTTCCAGCTTTAACTTGATTACATAGCAAGTTAAAGGAAGCAGTTAGATGAACAAAAGTCACAAGAGTACTGCTTTGGGCTAGTTGGTGGATATGACAAAAAGGGGAACAACGCAAACACAGGATGAGGTAGAGATGAACGACACAGGTGCTGTGCAGTCCAGTGACAGCACCTATCAACGGACATCACCCTCTCCCTGTGAAGAAAAATTATGAAAAAGCATCCATTAGTATGACCAGCATAGAAGGAAACCAAAAAATTTTACATAAACATAAACTCCAATGTAAATTGAAAAATCATACTGCACTCAAGGTGAGCAGTATAGACCGTTTACAGTGCGCAGTTCTTCCCTTTGAGACCAGATGGCGCCACAGGTGCACTAGGAACACGGCGTCATTACTTGCCTCGTAAGTCGCCGGCGTGTGTGCCTCGACGCAGCAGTGGAAATGTGGAAAGAGCAAATGCATGCTTTGTTGTGGATTGCAAGAATTGCGACAAACAGTTAATGGGGCGGGATGCGATCGTTTGCGAGCTTCACGGAACCGAATTGCACAAGGACGTACTGCCCCTAGCTGTTCGCGCCCGTTGGACATCCACCCTTTCCGAACGGGCGAACGCAACACACACGTTCGCCAGCGCTAGACAGCGAATATAGAAGGAAAGGTTTCAATCTTGGAAAATCTGCGAGGGTAAGTGCGCAACATAGCCGCATGAACAAGCTGTCCCGCCACCGAAACGTCACACACAAAAAAAAACTTGCGCTCCTATACCGCTAGTGCATATTCTGCAGTGCATAGCCGTGCGAGCGGACAACGCTTACCGTCAGTTCGTGTATTACACACCGTCTTGGTGCTACTGTTGAACTTCGCTCCAAGTAGCGCGGTTTTTGTGGACCACAATCGGAATAAAGCATTTGCGTTACGGCAGCTGGGCTCTGCGGTTGTCACTTCCTCGCGGTCCATGCGAGACAGTCACTAGAAGTGACTCCGGCTGATTACTTACAACCAGTGAGACCTCGAGCATTTTCATGTCCGCATATCGAGCATGGAGCGTACCACAATTTTATAATATGTGAGGCTGACATAACTGTGAACTTCTTGTAGTGAACGCTCTGCCATGCGTGCGTTATAACAATTATATCGCGGAATCCTTGTAAACGATTGCATGCAACTTGTGAAGGCTGCTTGATGCATGGTACTGCTTACATGATTGGGTAACATTTGTTTGTTTATTTATTTTTGTTGCCTTCCTTTGTTTAGCAAACCAACAGAAAATATTTTAGGCTTCCTAAGCACCTTTAACAAGTTGTAAACAAATGAGTACGATGTGCATGTGAGCGTTTTAGAGCAGTCTCCGCATGCATGTACACAATACGATAATGACCTGCGCAGCCGCAGGGTCATTAAACCGTGCTGTTTTAGATAATAACAATAAAAAATATTAAGCAAAGCCTTCAGCGGCATTCAGGCGATCCACCCCTTGCCTCGAACAGGCGGAGAGCTCAGCGGCTCTTCGCGACATGCAGCCCGATCACGTTTTCACGCCTAAAGTGATCAAATTAGGGTTTTCACATGTCCTTCGAAGCTTCGGACCAACCACAGTGTCGTCTTCCCACTCCTTTACAACCGTATCAGCCAAAACACTGCCTGTCGGAACCTAAACATCAGAGGCAGCAGCCGTCGCGACAATGCGCGCGCCGGGCGGTCAGGAGGCGAGTAATGGCGGCGTGATCACGTGATAAAAGATGGCAGCCCCCATGATACGTCGCTGTAAAGAGTCTATAGCAAGCACCCATGATAATCTTCAAATCGACAGTAATGTAACACCTCACCTATTTAATATAGCACTTGTTTCAGTCCCAAAAGGCACGAAAGCAATCAAAACATCCATTAACAGCTAACAAAACCTGACCGCTTGTTTTAGTGGTGGTGTTTCATTGTGTTAGTGACAAATGAAGCTATGTACCAAAAAAGTGGACAACATTCAGAGAGGTCGCAGCTCAACAGACACAGGCATATTTGGTGCACATGTGTTATATTAAATGCTTGTGCACCTTTTCTAACAGATACACGATTTTTTCATGCTTTCTTTACATGAAGGGAATAAGCCATTGTCCTACTTTCATTTTTGTTTTTTTTTCATTGCTGCACTATAAGACAGTGAAATTGAAGTTATAATTGCAAAATACGCCAAAAATCCTTATTTTTGTTGCTGTCACCACAGATGTATACTCTGGGCAGGCACTGCTCTCAAGCATCCGTTTCAGGCGTTTCACCATTTTCGCAGAATCTTAACAGAGGATATAAAAAGAAGACAGCAAAGCTCACCTCACAGTGAATATTCATGCACACACTAGCCCCAAAGGTATGTAATGATGGATCTACACCAGACCAACACAAACGACAGACCAGAAGAAGTACACACACAGAGTGCTGCCTAATGATTGTCAGTACAACAAATTCCATCCATTCAAAACAGCACAAATTAATTCAGAATATCAATCATTGTGCTCAGACTGTCACTGGTCCATTCAAAATTGCTGCAAAAGGAAACTGCGTTACTGTCCTCCCCAAATAACTCAACAAGGCTGTGTATTGTGCAAACTTGAAGTTCCCCTTGCAAATTTCAAATGGGTCAATGAACATTATAAAGTATGCGACTTGAAGATAGGCAGGCAGCACCCTTGTGCCTCTTTCATTGTGCGTGCAACAGAAAGGGAATTTGAGAAAAGGAAGCATCAAGTTGCTTCTCACAGCTGATGTAGATGTAGACAGTGTCACATGCCAAGGGAACTGAGTAAACAATGCCCTCTGTACATTCCATGAAGCGATCCTGATGGTTTACTGCACAGTCTTGGTTGGCACATCTCATCCCTAAGCTTTTCATGTGCCAAGAAAATAACATCTATGCCAGCTAAACTACCAATTTGCTCTAGCCGATGTTATAAATTGTTATGCATGCCGCCACGGTGGCTCAGTGGTTATGATGCTCGGCTGCTGACCCAAAAGACGCAGGTTCGATCCTAGCCGCGGCGGCTAGAATTTTTTTGGAGGAGAAATTCTAGAGGCCTGTGTACTGTGCGATGTCAGTGCACATTAAAGAACCCCAGGTGGTCGAAATTTCTGGAGCCCTTCACTACGGTGTCTCTCACAGCCTGAGTCGCTTTGGGACGTCAAACCCCATAAACCAACCAAATTGTTATGTATGAAACAGCAGCTGTCTTTCTTATGGAACTTGAAGTTTAAACACGGTGGTCACTAGCGGCAAGTTTATATTTTATCTTCTGTTCGAGGTGCTCACCAACTGAAACCAACCAAGGAATAGTATATCCCATGCTGTAAAAACGTCTTATTTACTAGGAAAAACTGGATGCCACGGCATGCAAGCATGATTTCCTCAGAGCAATAGTTATAAAAAGGTTAGCAGTAGCTTTCTTGAAAGCTTTCGTGCATAGATGGCAGCTATAAAACCTCCTTAATCACTCTTGACTCGTAAGCCCACCCCGTATGATCTCCCAAGAATGAAACCCTGAGTCCACTAAACGTTACGACACATTCTTGGAAACCTCAAGGTAGTCAAAAGCTGTTTAAGGTACTGGCTACACTGCTGAATAACTTTTACCAAAGCTAAATAAGGATCAGGGACCAGGCCATCACAGGGAACTAGATAATCGCCAATGAATTTAAATACCTTACGTACACAGGATTCCGCTAGTTCACTAGCTAAAATGCAATTTCTTAGAGACAAAAATAAGTCACTTCATACAGCCGCGAGACAAGACCCAATACAAATACAAGTTCTTTGCAGATATGTGACAAAATCCTACATAAATATTTTAGAGGCATTTTGGAAGGCCACAGCTCCATACAGGTCAGTAGATTCCTCGACACACGATATTAGTCCACCTTGAGGAATAGAGTCCACAGATCCTTGATATCAACAAAGCATGCTATAAAGCAAGTGCAAGAATAAACGTTCAAAAACCGTGTTCCCTATAATACTGGCAAGAAAGGGATCGTCACTATTTAGCATGTTTGGTTTCTGTTGCAGAAAGGGTGATGTTTCTGCCAAGTTTCTTTTTCTGAAATTATAACCCTCAAGGGGCAGTCATAAATATGAGTTTTAGCAGTAAAGAAAACATCAAAACAATCTTTCTTGCTTAAGTTGAGTGCTCGTGACACAGAGCACAACTTTAGATTATGACAAAATTTCTTGGTATCCGACCGTCCACCACACCACAAGAACCACCTGGTCATAACACTCAAAAACAGAATTCAGCACCTCTGAGGCGATAGATTTATGTGTTCCGTGGGAAAGATATTGCTTTCCCATGGCACAGAACAGTGTAATACCTAGTGATCATTTATAATGAAAGACTTAAATTTGGAAGCTCCAGCTCACTGGAAGGTTGCAAAGATCATCCCTATTCAGAAATCTGGCAACAAACTCTGTAGGCCACCACAAAGTTAACAAGAGAGGGGAAAGCCTCGGGCTGCTTGCTAGCATTTCGACAAAAGGACTTGTCTTTGTCTAGGCAACGCGTTCATCGTTACTGGGGTTTAATTAGGTTCTTCACTCTGAGGAGGAAGGCCCAGTGAGGGGGAGGAGGACGTGAAATGGGAATGATATTAGAATGGGGAGGGTGGATCTTTTCCAGGCATGGTGGCTGCTACAGAGGATTAACTGGTTGAAAATGGGGACTGCAAGACTGGGAGAAGAAACAGGGCAGCCCAGTAGAAATGAATGCGGGGGTGTGGAGCATGGAGATATAGTAAACTTGGGCTTGAAAGGCTGTGTGTGCAGCTGCTACAGGTGGTTTGGTATGACTGGCTGCCTTGGACTGAAAAACTCCGATAAAGAATTTAAGCAGCATGGCGAAACGAAATACCCGGGAGCAAAAAAAAACAAAATTGAAAGAAAAAGAGAAAATGGCCACGAGTTCTGAGAAAGCTACAAAGGAAGAGAGGGTGGGGGGGAGGAATGCGGAAGCCAAGGGTTCCTGAGAAATGATAGCAAGAGGTGCAGGGCATAAGGTAAAAGTAGAGGGATAAATTGAACAAAGAGAGAAGAAAAAAAAGAAGGGGAAAAGAAAAAGATATTGAGTGGGGAAAGGATGAGTCAGGGCAGAGGATAGGCTGAAAAAAAATGGTTAAGTGGCATTACGAAGGACTGGGAAACACTCTGACCATGTGCAAGTCCTTGCTAAAGAGCTTTGCCAGTGTGGGAATGTACCTGGGAGGTTCTAAGTTTCCTTTGGATATCTTGATACCTGCTGGCTGTAAGGTTTTAAATTTGTGGATTAGGAATGCCTCTCTGTATTTTCTGTCCCTTGCAGATTTGAAGCCTTACTGACGAATGAGCACTTAATTTCATCTTAGTTGTGACCACGTTCATTAAAATGTTTTGACGCTGCCTTCTGTGCATTCCTTGCTGTGTCATCTCGATGACCATTTAGTAGGGTGGTCATTGATTTCCCGGTTTCTCCTAAATATTGTTTCTTACAAGAGGAGCATTGAAGCATGTAGGTAACATTCAGTAACATTGTCTAATATTAAGCCATCTAATGCTATCTACATGCTTCAATGCTCTTCTCATCAGACACAATATAATGGAGAAACCAGGCAATCAGTGAGTGCCAGACTAAATGGTCATGGAGCTGACACAGCAAGGAACGTCGAGAATGCAGTGTCGGAACATTTTAATCAACGTGATCAGAGCTTCGATGAACTCAATCTGTTCATTTTCAGTCAGGCTTCAAATCTGCAAGGGACAGAAACAAACACAGAAAGGCATTCCTAATCCATAAATTTAAAACTGCACAACCAGCAATGATCAACACATACAGAGTAAACTTAGAATCTCTCAGGTACATTAAAGCACTGGCATAATTCTTTAGAAAGGTCTTGCACATGGTCAGAGCATTCCCCAGCAGTACTTAACACCGCTTTATCATTTCTTTCACCGTACCCCGCCGCCCAGACCCATCGTTTCCCCTTCATTCACCTTTTTCTTTTCCCTTAATTTTTTTTCTCTCTTTGTTCAATTTATCTTTCTACTTTTACCTTATACCCTGCACCTCTTGCTATCACTTCTCAGGAACTCGAGGCTTCCACATTCCCCCCCCCCCTTCTTTTCACACTTTCTCTGACCTCCCCCATTTTTCCCTTTTCCTTCAACATGTTTTTTTTTTGCTCCCCAGTATTTCATTCCGCCATGCTGCTTAAATCCTTTATCTGAATTTTTCCGGTCAATGCAGCGAGTCATACCAAGCCACCTGTAGCAGCTGGACCCACAGCCTTTCAAGCTCACATTCTCTACCTTTCCCTGCTCCATACCCCTGGATTTCTTCCTGTCGATCTGGCCTTTTTCTTTTCAGTTTTGCAGGTGAACTGGTTAATCCTCTTTAGCAGCCATCATTTCTGGACAAGATTCATTCATCCTCCCCATTCTACCACCATTCCCACTTCAAGCCCTCCTCCCCCCCACTGGGCCCTTCCTCCTAGGAGCGGAGACAGTATTTAAACCCCGCCAATGATGAACACTTTGCCCAGACGAAGACAAGTCCTATTGTCGAAATGCTGACAAGCACCTCAGGCTTTCCGCTCCCTTGTTCACTTCATGATTGTCATGACCCATCTGCCCACCCTTCTTTACTATAGGCCAGTCTCACTATTTACTTAGGGTAAGATCAAGAAGTATTCATTTTCAAGCACTTCAGCTCTTTTTCAGAAAGCTGCAACTTCGTTTCCAGCAGCCAATATTAGGTTTGGCATGGCCTCCGTAATGCAACTAATTCAGATGAACGAATTTTGGCACGTCTAGATAAGTGTATGCAAATAGATGCAATTTTTCTCAACATCATGGAAAGTTTTGATTACAATTTGTCCTGGAAGTGCACGGTAAAACTGAGACACATACTGCAGATCAGCATTTCGAGCAATGGTTTGATCTTATCTTTCTGAACGGCACAAGTAAGTCCAGATTTTTAGTTCCAATTCACCACCAGCTTGAGTTCTCCCAGGAATCACCCAGGGCTCTGTGCGTGGTCTGCTACCTGTTTCTTATGTATGCATATTTCTTGTCTTATGATCCTCAGAGCGTTACCGTTCTTTCACAGTTGACTGTACTGTATACCTAGATATTCAACAAGTGCAGGATCATTATATATTCACGAGTAAAGTGAACGAAAGGGGGCACTACGATGCCTGGTCACATTGGGCTACACGGCGAACACAGGAAGGTTTCCTTGCTGACTGATGCTGGGGAATTACTAGATTTCCTCTCGTGTGGAGTCAACTCCGATAACTTTATGGAAGAAGATCGCATAATTGAGGCCAAACACCTGATTTTGGTTGATACGAAAGGAAAGCAAGCCAATGAAACTGAGATTGCCGCGCATTAAGTCCACACGTCTAGTGTGACCGCAGCACTACATGGGATAATTATCAAACTCATTGACGTGTTTTACGAGCCAGCTGTGAAAGAAGCGAAGTGCTCGTGTACGACCGGCCTCTCTTAAAAGTGCGAACATATCTGTGCTGAACTTATACACTGCTAAAGCTAAGAACCACTGCGTTGTCATTGGTAGTATTATCTAGCAGGAAAATATAGGGCGGCCAAGGCATCTTTACACCGAATGCGCAGTTACGCGCAATTCGCCTTGACAAGGCTAATGTACACCGTATACATTACACTTAAGTACATGCTGCATATATCAACTCGCAACCATTGCTAGGTGCATTGCAGTGACGGGGTGGTGGCGATGGTTTATAGAATAAAATTTTACAAAATACGGAAAGAGAAAAGAGGCACTGGTCGTGACAGCTGCTCCTATCTCAAGCACCTGTGGTACACGGAAATAAGGGGGACAGGAAAGAAGATAGGCTAAACATAGACAGGAGTGATAGCGAGGAAAGATAGCGGGAGAGGCTTGACCATATTACATACAAGCAACACTTGCACAAAAGGAAAAGTCACTAACCTCACAGTGGATGTCAAAAGCATAATGTTAAAGGGACAAAATCTTACTGCTGTGCTGAAGAAAAGCAGTCAAACCTGCAAGAAAAGGATAAAACATTGTGGGAAAGTTATACTCTGCTGTACTGGTTTGGTTTACTGAGGTTTAACGCCCCAAAGCAACTAAGGCTATGAGAGACGCCGAAGTGGAGGGCTCCGGAAATTTCAACCACCTGGGGTTCTTTAACGTGCACTGACATCGCACAGCATACGGGCCTCTAGAATTTTGCCTTCATTGAAATTCGGCCGCTGCGGCTGGGATAGAACCTGCATCTTTTAGGTCAGCAGCCAAGCGCCTTAACCACTGAGCCACCGAGGGCGGGTACTCTGCTATACTGGTTGTGGTACAAATGTCCACTGATGTATCTGCTGCAGTTGCACAGTTGCTTTCGCGTTCGGCTTGCTGAATCACATATTGCCTCGGCGGTTCCATTCTGATGTAGGAAAATGCAAAAGGTGCCTGTGTGCTATGTGGTGTCAGTGCATGTTTAAAGAACCCCTTGTAGTTCAAATTAGACTGGTGCCCTATGTTACAGTGTCGCTCACAACCAAAGTGCAGCTTTGGGATATTAAACCTCACTTGCAGTCATGCCAAAGCACAGGCACGGCATAGTGGAGGACTCAGATTTAATTTTGAGCACCTGGGGATCCTTACAGCGAACCGCAGATATTTTGGTGCATGTACAGACATGTGAAAACTTGATTAGAATGCTTGCGATGTGCTGGGGAACAAATGAGTTAATCTTAACACAGTTGCTTTTCTACAGGCAAGGTGCTTGTGCCTGCACGGTTCGTATGTCTATCTAGCTACGCTCGAGTGCAAGTAATATCTGTGAAACTCATTTCCTGCTTTAAAATCTCGCTTCGTTCCTTCCACAAGGCACAGTTTGAGAGCTCTAGTAATGTGTTTCTCACCTCTGTACGTTTTTGCATTTTGCTTACATCTAAACATGGCCTAGAGCCGAGTGCCCCTACTGAGCCACCACGGTACATGCTTGAAGACCTAACTTCAAATCTCAAGCAATACAAACAGAGTATCACTGTCAGGGAGTTGAAATCACATGCATGGTGCACGAAAACTACCAACTTGACATGCGACCCAAGCAATGGCAAACTTAGGGCATCGGCTATTGCATAACTATGCAGTGTGGAGTGTTGCAGGCACTGAATGGAAGCATTTTTCAGGAACGAAAACAAGTCTGAATGCTGTTCACACCTTACATCAAATAGTGACTTATCCAGAAAGAAAAGATCATCACCAGCAAAATGGTTTACCACACAGCCATTGTCGGCGCAACTTCTTTGCCAATGCGGATGTTGGATGAGGCTCTGTGGAATAATTTTTATTGCCAGAGGAAAATTTACGAAAATTTATTTATCTTTCCATCTTGCTGAAACAGCAGAATTGCCTGGATTTCACACCTTCCTTGCAGGCGACTTTATCACACACCATAAGCAAAGGCACAAAGTACAGGGCAGCGTCTGCTATGCGGGTCGAACCTTCCTGGGCAGTTGCTAACTTTCACCACCAGATGCTGCACAAAATGCTGGAGTCGGAATACTGAGTGGCTACCTGTCAGAGGTTCCCAAATGCTGTCAGGCCTGGCAAATGTCCTTGGATTTTTTAAATGTCAAGAAATATGACAATAATATGCAAGAAGTGCTTTCTTAACCTACCAAAGGACACATCTCTTTTCAAATATAATATCAAAATTGTTACTTAGTACCCTTTTATTTGTATTATCATTTAAAACATTTAGTGTGCAATGCATTATCTCAGCAAACCAAAAAAATGCTTTAGACAAGCCCTATTTGCCTTAAACACAGGGTTCCAGAAAAACACACAACATGGTGGACTCGTCAGGAGCCAGAAATGACAATCTGCCTGTGACCAGCCTGGCTTGTCCAAGTCTGCTAGGGGGTTAATAACACATACAGAATTAATGGCATAACTATCAGCCCTGTAAGTAAGTATTAATACTTGGGGATTGTATTCAATGGTAACTTAAGTTACAGTTAAGCGCATCCAGAGTGGGACGCACGGTCCCAATTGCGTTGCTGTAGTTTGTGAGTGTGTGTTAACTGCGAAAGGAGTGTTAACGGATTCGTGGAATGCACATGGTATTGTCTTTTCTTGAAATTTAAACAATGCTACATATTTAGAGGAATACACAGAAAGACATAACAGGACAAGTGCCCGTTCTGTAATGTCTTTCTGTGTGTTTGTCTAAATATGTAGCGCTGTACAAATCTGAAGAAAAAAAAAATGCATCACCAACTAGCCCCGCAACGTGTTTTATTAAGTGAACATGGTATGGTGGTCGTGGGTTGAAGACAACTTCATTTCTTCCTGCCATTTTGCACGCTTTTCTTTTTCTGTTCCCTCCTTCACCAGTCTCTCTCAGCTAGCACTCACCAAAATCTATTACAACCACATGTAACAGCTTTTCCACAGTTCAGCCTCTCGTTACAGCACTCCACTCCACACAGAAGTTTCCCAGTTCCCTCCTTTCTGGGTCTTTCTCACTTAGCTATGGCTCCTAATATATGGCTACTAAGGTAAGATATGGCCACTAAGATATGGCTCCCTTAGTGGCCTGCTCAGAGCAATGTGAAGTGACTGATGGCCATGGAAACACTGAAGACTTTGTCTAGTCCTCATTACCCCTCCCCCATGGCCACGCGCCTCCCCTACCTAATAAGGGACTTTCTACTCAACTCTACAATGTGAATTGTCGGCAAGAAATTGTGTTTAACCCAATTTTTTAAGTCTGAGTAAATCAGCGTTTAATTCAAAAACAAAGGGTCCTCTAATGGCATGCTTTCCATAAGAGCATGTTGAAAGTCAGCAATTGTGTTGCCATGTTTTTTGTGTCCATGTGTTTTCCAGCTGGCTGTTTCATCCTGCAAATTTTTCATCAATCCAAGAGCGTAGTTTTAACTCGACAGCATTGAGGACCTCGTCTTGCAGAAAAGCCAGTGTCGGCGTTGTTAGCGTTGTAACATGATGACCTCCAAGTAAAAAAAAAATTGGGGGAAATACGAGGAATCCGACCCAGGTCTTTTCGATCCCGAGGCAAGCATGCGCAGGACATGCTACAAAGGCTCGTTGGTTCGAACTGAAAAGTGGACCTAGTGAATGCGTTGTGGTCTTTGACTTCTTCAAGTGTCTTTGTGCATTTGTGCGTACAAGAGTAATACCCTGGCAGCACTGCAAGACGCTGTCGCGTTCCACTCTTCGAGGCGAAGCTTAAGGGTCCACCAATTTTTTAGTTCGTAGGTTCTGTTCCCAGATCCTATTCTTGGTTCTTCTTTACATAGTTCACTGCTGCAACTTGTAAAAATCTAATTTTCATCCGGAGTAATAAGGAATGGTCCTGGCAAGCATACAGGTGACATTACCTGAAATAAGTATTCCCTTCATTTAAACATAACAGAGTAACGCAGACTACCCAAGTTGTGCTACCTAGTAACATCACTTAGAATGACATTCGAAAGAATTTCCCACCAAATGCAGACTTACCAAGAGAATCCCGAGCCTGCTGAAGTTCATGCGTCAGCTGCTGAACTTCTCCCTTTAGCTGCTGGTTTTCTTCAGTGAGCTTGTCTTGTGTCTTTTAAGCTCCTGTTCTCGACTTGAGTAACTACACATCACCTGCTGCAAAAATTGAGAACGACACAGTTATTGCTGAACATAGAAAATCAAAACCAAAAGCAGACTATGTTCTTTTACAAGCAACCTTGGGCAGCCACTGCAAACACTTTGTACTGACTAGTGCAACATCTGCTATGCCTTAATGCCCTGCTTCAGAGTCACTACATTATTTCTGCAGAGTATCTGTTCCAGAAAAATAATGCTGATGTGCACTTTAATTTAAAAGACCTTGCCTACATTTCAGACTCTGACCTTAACTTCTATAGCAGTTCAGTAGTGCATTGTTATACTATACGCCTTAGTGATAATACACCAGATGTTTCACAGAAGCTGGTCACTAATGTTTAAAAATAGGTTTTTTTCTGGGTAAACAGAAGCACTTTGCAGCGTAGTATTACCAGCATTGGTGGACGTCAAAAAGCAGGCAAACCATTTTAACTAGTAAAATGGTTAGTAAAATGATTATGCATTAATAATAGCCTTATCAGGTTTTACAATTTCAAAACTGTGATTACCCTCGGTACACGAGGCTCGACTGATTTGGGCCATTTTTCGCGCCATTCGAAAAGCACGTGCTTGCAGGAGGGCTCAAAGTGACGTCAATCAAATCCCGACACTCCTTAATGCACGTCCCACGCAAGAATCTCAGCCCTGCCCATGCTGCTATGCTCCCCGCTCCTAGCCACTTCACTGCTCCACAGTGGGTGGGGCAGAGAATGTCACATTGTAAATGCGTCGAGTGTCGTTATTTGATTAATACTGCTCTGTGCCCTCCTGCAAGCACGGGCTTTTCGAATGGTGTGAAAAATGGCCCAAATTAGTCGATCCGCAATGGCGAGAGTAATCACATTTTCAAATTTCTAAAAACTGACAGGGCTATTAGTAATGACCAGCTACTAATTTCTAATACCAAACAGGTACCTATCAGTAATAGTTAAGAAGTTAACATTAGAATTTAGTTCATCACATTACTAGTTAACATGATGTACACGCATATCGCCGCTTCTGTTCCGGTCGTGCCATCTCTCCACAGACTCCTCACAAAACAATGCCCTACCATTCACTCTCGCCCTACTTATGCTAGCCTTCCCAGTTATCTCAGTTGATAGAGCACCCCGGACCAGGACGAATTTTCCTTTAACTACAGAGTTTCTGAGAAAGCTGTATAGCTTTCCTTTGTAGCCGTATGGCTGCACTCGGGTGGAGGTCAATGAGTAATTACTCATTTATTACAAATCTACTCCACCTTGGGGGTTCCCCTAAACATTCGACCAATGCAGTTCCCACTTCAAAGTTATTGATCAATTCACTCTCGCCCAACCATAAACTTGCCGTCCCGGTTAGCTCAATTGGTAGAGCGACTGCTCTGGTGAAGCGGTAGTCGAGGGTTCGAACACTGGACCAGGATGTATTTTCCTTTAAATACGAAGTTTCTGAGGAAGTTGTATAGCTTCCCTTTGTAGCCAGATGGCTGTGCGTGGATGGATGGCAGTGAGTAGTTATTCCTTTATTACAAATCTACTCCACATTGGGGGATTCCCCGAAACATTCGGCCAACAAGGCCCCACAACTAGTGCCACCGAGACAAGAGCAACCAAACCCTAATTCTTTAGAAACATCAGCTCCTTTTCCATTCACAACTAGGCTGGTCCATGTCATCAGTGTCCCCCACAACAGACACATAAAATGTGGAATGTGTGAGAAAAAACAAGGTTCACGCTCATACAGGTATAGAATAACAATGAAGAATGAAGTGTGATATAATTGTGCAGAAACCTTTCTGAGGGAAGTTGAGATTTTAGAACACTGATGATGTTTTCTGGTTAAATATATGTAAACAAAGAAGTAAGTGAAAATTTAAAGGATAGTGAAGAAGACTCCACTAGCTATGATGACAGATTTATTTATTTCCTTCTGTGCCAAGCAGATCACTTTCACATGCTGGAGGATACATTAATAGCTATGTCAAAGTGAAAACAGTAACAAAATTAGAGGCATGAAAGCTGCACGTCCCAAGCAATATTTCAGCATTTCACAGCATGTGACATGAAAAAATAATCAGTTCAGTAGAGAATGTCAGTCTGTTGGAGGTGACATATGTACCATTTCTGTTGCCCTAGTTTAGTTTTTAAATGTCTGAAGTTCAAGTTTAGGTGCTCACCTCCGAAACAGAACTGAAAGCAGTGGTTACCTGTTGTTCACTGCTCACAGCTGAAGAATCTTCGCTTTCTTCAGCTTCATCTGCTAAGAGTGTTCGTTTCCTCTCCATTGAAAAACGGCTCCCTGGAATATGCCCAGCATGATGTCAGAGCCTAGGCTACAAATATTGTACTAACTCACATAAAACAGTGTGGACACGGGACATTGGAATGACAGGACCAGTAGCTGACGAGTAACTGTGTTTTATTTGCAGACATTGGACTTGCATTTTTGTATATTTTATATTTGAACATAATGCATTTTACCACCCTACGCCTATACTTCCTCCCTTTTGCTCTTTATTTCCCTCTCCTAGTCCTTTCTTCTCGCACAAGTAGCGCAGCTCATCAGGTGCTTCAGGTTTCGATAGTAGATGCCACAGCTAGCAACGTCTTCTGCTTCTAATGCTACTCTATTAATAAAGAGCCGGTACTAACACGTTACAGATCACTGTGGCACCTGCATTGGAGCAATGCACAAGCATCTCACACCAAGACGTCGAGTAACATTTCCACACTTTTCACGTCAACTGAGACTCGTGACCCGAAGTCGAGACCCTCAAACCGGAAGTCAATGACTTATTGATACCACAATTAATTGTATTACTTAATCAAGTTCCATCAATTGCCCATCTGAGTCTTCAGACTTCGCGCCACACTTCATTTTCAAATTTGGCGCCATGCGTGGGCTTCGCCCACACTTCCGTTCCAGTGGTGCCACACTTCCGGTGTTTTCAAATTTGGCGCCACTTTTTCTTCGGCCCCGGCCACTTTTTTTTTACATTTTTAGCTCTAATTAATTCATTCACCCACCTCAAACCCCCCCCGATTTTCCGCACGAGATTTTTTGGTGGTCTATCCGATGGTACCATTCGTTCGGACGTAATCGTAAGGACAAGCTCATTATGACACGAAACCACAAACATAACCGTACAATACTTAAGCATCAATTACGCATTAATAATAATAATAACCCAGCTGCGGTGGCCGTGTTTCAATGAAAGCAGAACGCAGAAAGTGCTACACAACGTACATTAAAGATTCCCAGGCGGTCGAAATCATTCCGGAGCCCTCCACTGCGGCACCTTTCTCTCTTTCCTTCATCCCCACCTTCCTCCCTTCCTGAGAAGTGAGACATTAATTTCGCCTTTCATTTCCTCAAAACAAATTTTCAAATTTTACCCCTCACCTGTTCACTTTTTGCAATTGGCTATACCCAGCAATTGCGGGGACCCGATGCCACTTTGCGACAATTATGATGGGCGGGAAACAAGGCTATTTCCTCATTCGTGTTGCATACCCCTCCTCGCAGCGCCACCCCTCCTCCTCCCCTCTAAGGGTATGTTCCTCGTATTTTCCCGTTTCCGTTTGTTTACTGAATGTTTCTATCACACTGATCTGTGCACCTTGTTTGAATTATTCGTAGCGGAGACTTGGGTTTTCTTATAATGTTTGCATTCCTTACTTTGCACCAGAGGAAAATAAATTTGTGTGCAGTTGACCTTCTGCTTGCCACTGTCCTAGAAGGAATGAATCCCGCTCTCAAAAAGTCTACAGAGAATACTGATGCTGCACTAGTTATAGCCCTGTCACACGGCCGACTCGGGACTCCCTTGAACTTCCTTGACCTAAAGGAGTGCGAGGGAGTTTCGCCTCGAAAGAGTTGTCTCCGTGTCACACGGCCTGTAACGAGCTCCTTAGACGGTCCGCCAGGGGCACTTGAGGCGCTATTTATTTAGTGCAAAACGCAGAAAAGAATAACGTTAAAAAGAACTGAAGTGTTATTAATCCTTCATTTTTCTTCCCAAAGTGCTGGAGAGGCAGCTGGCACTTAGCGGAGGCAACGTGGGTTGCGCGGATGCATCGTCCATCTTAGAGGTAGTACATGTGCGAGCATGTGCGTGACCACAGATTAAAACAAACAAATATAGCGCAGTCAAAGCAAGCTGTCAAGCAAGCGCCTAGCTTGAGAGTACAGTGCTGCTACTAAAATTAAACATAGCGAACCGAGCTGTAATGCTTGTTTTATGATATAATAACTAATATAGTCACTATTAAAAATATATTGATTGAAGGCAAAGGTTGTTTACTTACTCGGAAGTAAAGCACACTGGAAGCAAGAGTACTCCCTTCACCCTTCGAGGGAGATGACCGATCTCCTTTCGCAAGGAACTTCTTTAAACTTCCTTCCCTTAAGGACTGCTGTCTGACACGGCACGCATCTCCCTCGAGATAAAGACTACCTTGGCTGAAGGGAGCTGAAAGGAAAGGAGTTGAAAGGAAAGGAGTTAAAACGTGCCCGTGTGACAGGGGTATTAGTTTCATTCCCGCTGCATTTGCTCAAAACAAATTAATTTCTTGCCTTTTCCCTCGAATGCCAAATACAACACTTATCCGGCAGTTCCTGAACGTGGTAACGTTTTCGCGGTAGCAGTGTATGCTCAACGCGGGAAAACCCAAGTCGCCGCTACGAATAATTCAAACAAAGTGCACAGATAGAAACATCCGGTAAACAAACGAAAACGGGAAAATACGGCGGACACACTCTTAGAGTAGAGGAGGAAGGGCACCGCTGCGAGGAGGGTTATGCAACGCCACGAGGAAAGAGCCGTTTTCTTTAATCACCTGTCATTAAAACTGAATTATATATGCCACTGCTTCTCGAGGGAGCGCCCTAGGCAGCCGATAAGAAAACGCACAGCTCACCACCATGCATCATGCTATCTCCACAGACTCGTCGAAATGCAGGAGTGAATAAGCACTTTCCGTAAGTACTCAGGAAATCATGCGGGAAAGCAGCGCGGGAGCAGGTAGTTACCAGTATGTACGAAGCTTGAACCGAACCAGCGGTCGCCAGACCGGGAACTCGGGACCAAGAGCAACTGACCGCAAGCAGAAAAGCGCACTGCCATATTGGATTTTTGGATTGGCTTGTTTCATCTTGTCTCAGGCTGGCTTAGGAGTTTGAGCAAGCCAGAGCAAGCTGTGGTTTGCTGCCACTCCCGGGCACCGCCACTGTTTTTGCATCATTTAATTTTCTCAAAAACTACTACGAGAGTTCTAAAACTTGTGCAACAGCTTTAGCGGCAAAATATACCGTATTGTGCGTTTTTATCGTAAAGACGTTCAAAAATTTTCCCGCCTCAACCGCTCGATCCTTTGCGGTGTAACTGCACACAGAGCTTGCGCAATACGGTAACTTTTGTATCGTAGCAAGTTTTACAACGGTACTTACTTAGTTGAGCCGTGCATGATGTGAAATCGTACTTGTCTGCGTAGAGATCGTCGAACCAAAGCCATAGAGAAAGATATTGGTAAAGAGCGGACACTCGGCGAAATCTGGCCCCAGGAAATGACGCGCAATCCTCCTCCTCCACTAGATAATCTTCCAACTCCAGGATGGCGCCACCAGTCTCTAAACGCGCGCGCGCGGGCGGGTAGCCGGCGCGGCGGCTCAGACCCATCCGAGTGGCAGACAACGGAGCGTCGTGGGGGCTGTTTTGTGCGCGTGAAAGCGTGCGGCGTATTTGTTCGTGCGGGCAGACCGCAATTTTTTTCGTCTCTCTTGCCCTTCGACGCAGAACTCCTCCTGTTTATGACGGCGGCAAGGTGAGAAATGTTTATTTGTGGAAGTACGCTGTATTGCATGCAATTTAGGCGGCCGCGCCGGCCGCCGTTGCCTGTCTGCAGTTCGTGAAGCGGCGCGCTCGCTCTGTGGCCAGCCGGCTGTTGTTCACGGCATTCTTGCAGTTTGTGACAACGTCAAGGAAGGAATGTTTTGTTTTTGCAAAAGTACGCTACATTTCAAGCACTTTATGCAAAATTACGCTGCATTTCGAGCACTCTAGCTTAGTACGCCGGCGCAGTTGTGAAGGGCGCGCGCACGCTGTGTCATGCTGCGGCGTGGCGGGAGCGGCGGGAGGAATGATGCTGCATGATGCAGCCTCGCCGGTCGGTGCGTAGAAACAAAAAAAAAAAAAACCTGCCCACGGCCTGTGGCCCGACGCGCTGTGCCTAGCGGTTAGTTTTGCTTGGTTTCGCGCTTTCTCGGGACGTCACGTTTTTGTATGGCCCCCGACAATATGTAACTTCTTAAGGGTGACATTTGTCGGTGTAAGGTTAAAATGTACTTTTTTGAAAGTGGGCGAACGGTGAAGACGACCGTTCCCGCGCAGCAAGTACGGGACCGTAGTTTTCAAGACTGGTGGAAAAAAAAAAGATGACGCACGAAAAGCTCAAAAACCTTACTCTTGTAGTACGTGTGAAAGAGTCCGTTATCTACGCTCGTGGAAACGCACATTTCGCCCGTGCATTGACAACACAGAGATGCGCTTTTGAAAACCGGCAAAAAAAGGCAACGCGTCGGGCTTTCTAAACTCTAAAGAGCTTGAAAACCAAGAACTGTTGCGTCGATAGTTTAATTTTCTATGCTTCTTAAAACATACGTTGCACCCGTGTAGTTCTCAGTGCCCCTAACACATTGTGTACTTCTGGTTCGTAGTCCGTGTTGTGGCCGTCTTTGTACGAAATATTCTCGAACAAACCGCGTACTCTGCTGTCCACCTAGGTTTTAGAAGGTAGACAATAACGTCGGGGAATGTAGAAATGCTTGCAAAAAGCTGATTGGTATCTGCCGTGTAGTACGGTATGTGTATTGTACTTTGCGCAACGACGTTCAGCACGCGAGTTTCGCAAAAACATGTTTACTCCGCTCGTAATTTCGTTCCCTCGCCGCTTTCGCACCTTTTCACTGTTTACAGAGTTACAATATAAGGTGACTGAGAATGACCATACTTGCGAATTTTTCAGGTGATGCCACCCGTCGGCAACACCTGCTGTGTGCCGTGGTGCCGCAACAGGATCACCTTGAGCAGGAGGCCAGGAACCATCTTCCGCATCCCACGGCTTTGTTTATGTTGCACAAAATAAATGTTCTCATTTCACTCAAAACCTGGTGTCTTTTGTGGAGTGCTAATATTTGGCAAAGGCTGTGATGCAGCTGCGTTCATGGCTGGTCAAAAGCACTCGAAATCTATTTAATTATACGCTGCCAACGGCGCAGCGGGGCGCGGCGTATGCTAACATTAAACCGCGCGCCCCTGAAACCGGAAGTCGTCCCAGGCAGCGAGGCGCAGCGCATGCAGCCATTCAAACTGCGCGCGTTGAAACCGAAACCGGATGTTATGAGACTCCGCCCGCTTGGTGCGCTGCAGTCAAATGGGCCCTATGGGAGTGTCCGCTCTTTACCGATATCTTTCTTTCTTTTGGTGAATTCCAATGGCAGATCGGGATCAAGTTTTTCTGCTCGGTTTGGATCAGTCGTATTCCAATGGTAAAATGGGAGCGCGAGTTGTATGTTCCAATGGCAGATCGGGATCAGGCGTAAATCCCGGATCGCTCCGTGGAGCAGCGATTCTTGATCTGCCGAAATCGGCGGATTTGACCGGAACCTCGCGTGACGTTTTCTTTTCCGCCGCGTCTGCTTCCTGTCGCGACCGGCAGCAGCCGCTTCGTTCCTGTCGTCGGTACGTGGCGAGCCGGGACAGACGGGCACTTTCCAGTCAACAGTGGACGGCAATGACCTTGCTTCGAGCCGTGCGGCACTAATTTTGCTTCATGGAAGTGACAGTTCCGACTCGGGCACTGAAAGCTCAGAGCCCAGCAGTGAAGATTCGTCTGAAACGGACAGCGAGTGTGAAGCTGCCGGCCTGTATATGCCTGCCGCCGGCGTCAGAAAAATGCGCTAATATTCTTTGTTCGCGTTCATAACAAGCCCTGGAGTAGAGGAATGTAAAAAATGAATCATTTTTGAGGATCGTTGGCCAATACCGAGTTGCTGGTAGAAGTGATAACTGCGTTACAAGCAAATTTCTTCCTGATGCCCAGTGCGGCTGGCCTGCTGTCTGCTAGCTCCGCTGTTGGAGGCGTCGCAGAAATCGATCATGTCTTTATTTTATTATGAGACGAGGAACACAGTAAAACGGTGACGCGAGTAGCACCTTTACTACAGCGCTGGCCAATTCCGAAGCGCCCTCAGCTGCGGCATCGATGAAAAACAGTTAGGCTTAGCGACGACTACGGCAGCCAGGGAGAAACGTTGGCCGGGGGCCAGCGCAGTTCGTCGCTCGGCGTGTCCGCGGGCGGCGTCGTTGCCGAAAGCTCGATTGTCTCGCTGATTGGTTCAGCGGCTTGCGTCTCGCAGTCGCAAGGCTGGAAAATCGAGCAGCGAGCAACTTGCCTGCGCGTCTTCCGCCACTTCTTTCGTGAACGGTAGGGACAGGCTCACCGGCTCTCCGAAAACCGCGGCCGCATACTCGCGTGTTCACGGAGAGTGGACCATCCTGTACATACGCTTTGGTTTTGGTTTTACATTACGGCCTTCGTACTACTTCCTTTTTGTTTCGCCGAGACGGCGTCTGTCAACGCGGAGATCGCGCCTCGCGCAACTCCTGTCGCACTCGAACACGAAGCTAGCAGGGCGTACGCTCCGGCGGCGCGCCTAGTTTCCGCGGTCGCCGCTGCGGAGCTGGCGTCGCGCTCCCGAGGGATCACTGGCATTCCAATCGCAAACTGGGAGGTGGCAAACCTACGCGCTCCGACGCGCTCCGTACGCGATCCGACGGAGCGGTCTCGATCTGCCATTGGAATTCAGCATTTATTTCATTTTCTCACAACAGAGAAAAAAGGAGCAGGAGCTAAAGGCTCATAGCCTGACAGAGGCTCCTGCCCCAGGTAACACAATTCGGCATTTCAGTGCACAAAGAAAAGATAGACAGGGAAACAGTTCTCAATTACAAAAACACATTTGAACATATAAATATTTCAACATATAAGAGTGAACATATAAATACGGAATTAGACAACACTTAGTAGAATTTAAGGGAAAAAAGAAACGCTAGATGCACATCTCGGCACTCTGCAAAACTCATGTAATTGCAAACACACGCACACATAGATTACAGACACTTAGCACACCGTACTGTGATAATATATATACACCTTGATTACACCAAAAATTAATTAATACAAACAATGTCTTATTGAAGAAAAGAAATGGGTTTTTTAACAAATACGATTTGACATATTTCTTAAACTCCGGTTTTTGGAAATTAATTTCTTCTCCTATGAAATTTAGCAAATAAGGAACTTGGAAATGTAAGATCTGTCTGCCATAATTGGTCCTAGTGAGCGGTATTCTTCTTGTGTGTTTACGTAAGGTGTATTTTGATTCTTGGAAGTTTGCTTCAGCGAGGTACAATTTATTGTTTTTTATGTATTGTAATAACTTGAAATAATATATTTGCGCAGCTGGAAGCATTTCATGTTTAATAAATAGCTTGTCTGTTGGAAGATCAGATGGTTTTCCTTGATAAATTTCAAATATTCGCAACACCTTTTTTTGGAGGATCGTTAGTTTGTTATAGTTATGAGCTGTAGTAGTACCCCACACTAGACTACAGTATGATAACTTGGAGAGGAAAAGAGAGGAATACAATGTTTTCTTCAACCACAAAGGAATGAGCTTACCAATTTTATACATACAGCCCACGGTTTTTCCTAACTCTGCAGCTAATTTATTCACATGCGTATTCCAGGACATATCATTTTGAAACCATACGCCTAAGAACTTTTGAACTGTCACCTCATGCAGTCGTGTGTTGCGAAATAATATTACAATATTTGCAAAAGACTGTTTATTTATAGGTTTAAATATCACATATTTGGTTTTACTTACATTTAACTGTAACTTATTTGTGTCCAACCAGTAAGAGAGGTTGTCTAAGTAATCATTTACTGTTTTTTCTAAGTGAGGCAGTGACGCATTTGAAAAGAATAGGTTTGTGTCATCTGCATACATGACTATTCGAGGGGAAGAAGGTATTAATGGAAGATCATTTATGTACAGATTAAATAACAAAGGCCCCAGTATCGACCCTTGAGGAATACCATTTACAATTACTGATCGTGGCGAGGACAGTTTATTGAAAGACACATATTGATACCGTTTGGTCAAGTAGCTCTCTAAGAGTTTGTGCGCATTCCCCCGTATTCCATACCTCTGCAGTTTACATAAAAGAATGTCATGATTAACGGAGTCGAATGCTTTACGAAGATCTAGAAATAAGCCTATTGTGTATAAACGATTTTCGATGTTCTTTATTATTTCTTGCTTAACGTTGAGTAGTGCGAGTTCACATGATTTGTTCTTCTGGAAACCGTACTGAGCATCGCTCATTATACTGTATTTATCTATGAAGCTTATTAATCTTAAATTTATGATAGTTTCGAACACTTTTGAAAAAATTGGAAGGACAGATATGGGCCTGAAGTTATTTACTGAACTATCATTCCCACCTTTATGAATAGGACATACTCTAGCTATCTTAAGGCTTTCGGGAAATATTCCCGTCTCAAGCATACAATTGATAATGTGAGTTAAGACTGGTGAAATAATGTCGGATACATGTTTGATGGGGACAGCTTTGATATCATCAAAACCAGGGGCAGAATCATTCTTTAGTTTATCAATAATTTTGCTGACTTCATGAGGAGAGGTAGGGGACAATATAAGCGAGTTTACCACGCTTTCACTTGGCGGGACAGTAGAAAGAGTAGGCTGATGGAGACTGCAAACATAATTTCCACAACTGATAAAATGTTCATTCAGCGCTACCAATGAATCTTTGACATTCAGACTATGGTCATTTTGAGTAACACTCAACGTGTGTTCCTGCCCATTTTTACCAGTTAAGTTTCTCACTTCATGCCAAATTTTTCTGGGATCATTAAAAATACGCGTAAATAGTTCTTCATAGTATTTAAGTTTGGCCGTTTTTATTTCCTTATTAACCTTATTGCGAAATTTCTTGTACCGAACAAGTTCACTCGCATCGCGACTCTTTATAAATGAATGGAACATTTTATTCCTCTCTTGTATTTTCCTGTACAGTGTGACATTTATCCATGGTTTCCTTACTTTTTTATGCTGGCTAGCAGTTGTTTGCACAGGGAAAGCTCTTTCGTAGCACGTAATAAAATAACTAAAAAATTTATTGTAAGCATCATTTGGGTTTGACTCATTTATTACCGATACCCAATTGATATTTTCAATAAGGATGCGAAAATGTTCTAGTGAACTTGAATTTATGCGGCGGTAATAATAAACACTCCTTCTACTTATGCTATTATGGTGCGGTATGAAGAAAAAAATTGGTAAATGGTCACTAATGTCTACAGACATAACGCCGGCTGACGAGTTTGGGGGATGTACATTTGTGATACACAAGTCTATCAGAGTGGAACTATGCTGGGTGTTACGTGTGGGTATAGTGATAGCGTTTGAACATGCGTAAGAGTTTATTAAGAGGTTAAGCTGCCTTGAACACGTGTCGTCGATCAACATATCTATATTCATGTCACCTAGAATTGCAAACGCTTTGCCGGAGTTATTCAGATACGTCAACAGGTCCTCAAGAAAAGAAAAGAACTGGATTTTGCTCCCGCATGGCGGTCTGTACAGCACTGCGGCTAAGGCACCGTTTAAGCGAAGTAGGAGGCATTCTACATTCTGATTTATCAGGGAAAATTCAGGGATGACTTCGTGTTTTATAGTCTTTCTTACATATGCTGCCACGCCACCACCACGGTTGATGGCTCTGTTTCTTACGTGCAAGGGCGTCCGCAGAATTTTTTGCAGGGGGGGGCCCCGTTGGTGCCCCGGGGGGGGGGGTATGTTCGTAGCAAAAAGGCGCTATTTGCAGAGTAAATTTATTTATTTATACATAAATAAAAATTAAACAAAATGCACACATGAAAGAAAAATTACAAACAGCAAATTAAAGCGCGGCTAGGAGAGGTACATTGGAGTTTATCAACGAAGAAACAACTAAAATTAATAAAAAATGCAAAAAGATGCTATATCACTTCGTGGAGAAGAGTGCTCAGTCTTCCTGCATACGGGTTCTCGACTCACCCGGATTGATGACCAGCACACAGCACAATATGTTCGCAAACACGCAACTACAGTCACTCAGTCAGTCTTCCTTGAACAGCAACTGTAGGCGCCTCGGATTTTTCTGGGCGAATTGCATAATTACACGTGTGATAAATTCACTTCTGTGCTTCATTACACGCTCTCGGTGCACACTCATCATACACATTGATTGGAAAAACTGTTGAACGCGTACGTTGAAAACAAAAGATGACTATATATACAACGAAAACTTATTTACAAGATAAATGCACGCTCGCAGCTTCATACACCTCGCTCCATCTTGCTTGCGCATCCGCACAGTCGAGCAACCCCACACACACTGCTCGCCGCTCGTCGTTTTCTCGTCCGCTGTCTTGGTTGTTCTCAGCTTCGCTGACAACCGGCCACTAAAAACACCCAAGCACAAACACAGAGGCGCGCACACGTGCGAGGGCTTACTTGCCGCAGTATCCCCGAATGCGCACTTTGGGGGTGAAAGGAACGCCGCGCAACTTCCGAGGGGAAGGGACACTCGCCACTCCGGTCGGAAAATTTGTTTTTGTGTTTTTATGGGGTTCAGAGCCCCAAAACGACTCAGGCTATGAGGGATGGAGTATTACAGAGTTCCGGGTAATGTCGACCACCTGGGTCTCTTTACCATGCACTGACACGCACAGTACATGGGCGCTGTTGTGATTTGAGGCCCAGCCAGAGGTGACAGGCGAGCCAGGCAGGCGCCATCGGGCTGCGTTGACCAAAGGCGCTGGTTTTCACAGAAGACGCAAAGAACGCTGGTGTGGGGGCGCCTCGGGAGACTGCGTCGCCGTGAACAAAAGCAGCTAATCCCCTTTGCCGGAGATTCTGAAAGCGGCGCTTCTACCGAACTGCGCTACACGTGGATCGGAGGAGACAGCGAGCGGCGGCGGCGCCAACTCATCGCCCGCTTGCCCCTGAGCAGCCCGACAAAGCGGGGGTGGACACGGCTGATTTGTCCTTCCCTCCTTAAGAATTCATCGGTGACCGGCGTAACGACATAGGCGAAAACAAGATGCCCCGTGCACTGTCTGCCTCCGTGTCGCTATCTCTCTAGAGATCAAAGAAACAGACACCCATCTCAAGGCGGCTCGAAACACATGCTCGCCGGTGCCGCTGTATGTCTGGAACAGGTCGCCCTTCAGTAGAGCTAACGATGGCGTGGTTTGAAAACGGCGGAACGACGCACGCCCGGACGCGGCATTTCGCAGATGTGACCATGCGGGGCTGCTTTTACCCTTTTGACTGAGCGCACCACCGCCCCTGGTGTGCGGCCATCACTCACGGTTCGAGTGAGTGATTTTCCAGGGGGGTGCAACCGCCCCCCCTTGCCCCCCCCTCCGGACGCCCATGCTTACGACACATACATAATCTTTAACCTGCATGGGACTATCGCGTTCGGTTAGCCATGTCTCCGAGAAGAACAATATGTCAAAGCGAGATCTAGTGTGTACAATTAAATCATGTATGCAGTCTTGTTTGTTTCTCATACTACGAGCGTTTATGTGTATCATAGAAAGAGACCTATTAAAGTCTGAGTAAGTCTGATTAAATGTTCTGTAATCATAATAGCAACACTGAAAGTTGTTTACAGAGTCCATTTTCCTTAGTCATCCATGCCGCTCGTGTTCAAGTCATCTAACCTGTCATTTGATCTAGGTCTGCAGTACAGGCAATGTGGACAATAGTCGACATGTCATCTTGTCGAGCTAGCACTTTTCCTCCGGCTGTCCACACATACTTCCATCATATGTCCTTTTTCTTAGCAGCCCCTAACAGTTGTTTTGCCTTCCTTGTCAGATGTTCGTTGACATAGATATCTCCTGTTTCATCAAACCCAAGTGTTTTTGTGTCGATTTTTGTTTTCCGTGCTTTGGCGAGAAAGGCATTCCTCTTGGTGCGTTGCACAAAGCGGACAATGAGGTTTGTCTCGTTATGTCTAGAAGTAGGGACTTTGTGGCATACATCAATATCCTTTTCATCGATTTCTTCTTTCAGAAGTTCCCCAATTTTCTTTACTGTTTTCACTGGTTCCGCATCAAAAGGAATACCTTTGATTTCCAAATTATTGGACCACTGATAGCGCTCAAGTTCCTCAATTTTTTCTGTCAGTTGAGCATTTTCAGCTTTAAGAGCCCTGTTCTCTTTTAAGACTTGCTGGATTTCTTGTCTTAGGTTCTTAATGTCTGCAATGTCTTGTTTCAATGTCTTGATTTCATCCAATGCCTCTTTTATCTCTTCAAGCTCCTCAAACAGCTCAGTGCGAAGATCTTCAATAGCCTTTTTAGCCATGGCTAATACACTTCACGCGACATGCACAGCGTTTACAAGCATGAAATTTCACTTTCTTTCGGCAGCAGTGCACAAAGAGATAAACAGAAATACGATATTGATTTCCCTTACCTGCAAAAGCAGATTCGTTTAGTTGCGTTCTCGAGGTGCACTGCTGCCGAAATGCGGGTAGCGCTCGCCGTCCAGCCGTTTATGTAGCCCACAGAATCTCTGGAAACGCCCCCCACGTGGTCGCGTTGGTATCAGCTGTATCAGCAGGTCAACGAATTGCAGAAACCGAAATGACGACGTCGTCTTGCGGCCGCTGCCTCGCTCCTTTCCTTCAGCTGGTTTATATCGTCGCCGTGGCCTGGCCCAGGATTCTGGAGATGGCTGCAAAAGCAGATTCGTTTAGTTGCGTTCTCGAGGTGCACTGCTGCCGAAATGCGGGTAGCGCTCGCCGTCCAGCCGTTTATGTAGCCCACAGAATCTCTGGAAACGCCCCCCACGTGGTCGCGTTGGTATCAGCTGTATCAGCAGGTCAACGAATTGCAGAAACCGAAATGACGACGTCGTCTTGCGGCCGCTGCCTCGCTCCTTTCCTTCAGCTGGTTTATATCGTCGCCGTGGCCTGGCCCTCTATGCCAAAGCCCGCAGACGCCGTTCTTTCGCTGAAGGGCGGCAGTGGCGCCATCTGTTTTCAGCAGTGAAAAGCGTCACGACAAGGTGCCGCGGCGATTTTGCAAATAATATCACCTGAAAGGTAAAGCCTCGTTAAATCAGTTCTGATTTTTTTTCGCTCAGTTAGCCGAAAAAACGGCATATTCAAAGGGCACGCGTACAGTGTAGGCACGCGCTTCATGCAACGCTCACCTCGGCTACCTCGGCGCCTTTTCGTGACGCTTTTCACTGCTGAAAACAGATGGCGCCACTGCCGCCTTTCAGCGAAAAAACAGGTGCGGCGATTCTGCCTGTCAGTAAGTGGTAATAGCGTTCCATTAGCGTACCAACCTATTAGATCGTGTAATTGCACATTTTCTGGTATTTGTGCACCAGTACGTACTAGCGGGAGCGGAGAAGGCGAGAATGCGAATTGCTTTAAGTCAACTGGCTTGTATCGCTCGTAGTACGAACAGCCCTACGCAAGCGGCAGGAGAGGCCGAATTTCAATTTCATAGCGCGTATCTCCGCAAACAAACATTCTAATCATCAGAAGTGGATTCGTTTCGGTCATGTACTCGCTGTTTCCAAAATGTTCAGTTTGTAAACGGGGTACTCTGTAGCAAGCTCAGCATCTAAACTGTCACACTCGCCATGTCCAAGCAGGCAGCGAAAGCGTTCATGAAAAACTGCGCTCCACAAAAAACTAGATAATCATTGCTCTCCGCGATCTTGTGTTTCAACACATTTTGCTTTCGTTTTTCTAACATGCAACACCGTGCCGCATTTGCCCTACAGGCAACCGGCGACAAAAAAGCACGCGTGAACTGCGAGCATGGCACTCACCGATGCTGATCGTTCGCTGCGTCGAGGAATGGTCGCTTGCTCCCAGTTGGTTATTGCAAGAGCTAATGGCATAGCACACACGAGGATGGACACGAGGCGAACGCCCACCCAAAATTTCTAGGCTTGGCAGGAATAAAACGGGCGAATGACACTTTCAGAGATCGCACGCTGCTTGGGCTGCAGCCAAACATGGCGGCGCCCAGGTATCGAAACTAAAATCATGTACCTGAGAATACCAATCTCAATCGGGTCGGGGCACTGCTCAAGTCGCTGCGTTTGTTGTATCTCTGGCACGGTTATGCATAATGTGGATTTTTTTTGCAGTGCATTCGATGCGATTTCAGTCGAATAATTTATTACAATGCATGGCAGAGTTTACCGTCCTGTGCATGCCGTGTATTTTTTCACCTTACGTTGCCATGGCTGCATTTTTCCTCACTTTGCAGTTGGTTAAAAGTTCATGTCGCCGCTTCTATTCATGCCATGCTGTGCAAATTAAATTGGTATTTTTGCACTAACGACATGTTTATTTTTTTTCAGGTGGCGATCCCCACACCCTCCCGATAATGACGATCATGTGGGGCGGCGAAAAGAAGTTGTGGCCAAATTTGTGAAGTCCTCACATAGTGTACAGCTGAATTAAAAGAGCTCTGCCAAGGCCGTCCAAATACGATCAATTGATCTCTTAATTATGCACAGATTATAGTTTGCTAACCCAGGCGCTGCGCTTCATTCCACACCCGATATTAGGCACAGGCAGTGCATGGGTTTGTTTCTGTCTGCATTTCGTTCACAAAGTGCGCTAACGTTTAAGCTTTTTGTTGGCGCAAGTATTTTTTGTTCACCACCTACATCTACTGCCAACGCAACTTGGGACCGGCGGAAAAGCGGTGAAGAAATGGACACCGCAGACTTGCTGAGACCTTCGCATAACATGGTGCGCGTACATACTGGCGGCGTTTGTTTTTTTTTTCTACTTTCGCCGACTATTTCAGCAACCGACAATAAAACAATGATGTCTAGAAGACGTTGGTGTTCCGTACAACATTGCTGCTTTTGTTGTACAGACGCAAACACGCGCTTGACCGGTAGCTAAGCAGCCGCGGACGTTGCTCCGCGCGCCCGATTATCAGCCCAGGGGAGGACCGCAACAGTGGGGTGTCGCGCAGCGCACGTGTTTGAGAGTATTTGTTCCTCTCCTGCCCGCTCCTCGTAAAATGGTGTATAGAGTTTATGTTTTGGTGTTACTGAAAGGTCTGCACACACGCAGCCATTTAATATGTACTTTGCTTCCGCGTAATTCTTCTAGCGGAAGTAAATCGCAATCTTGCACAAATTATCAACTGTACCAAGAACGTGCCGTTTTGGCAGCTTCTGAGGTGGTGGTGAAAAACATTTATAGTGCAATAAATTTTTACAGAGAGGTGATTGGGGTAGGCCCTGTTGGCCCTTTCTCCTAACAATACTAGGTGGAGCCCCTATTCCGGGGCCCCATTGGCAAGCAACGCCGCCCGCGTCCGGTGAACCAAGGCCTTTTGGGTCTTTAGGTCCTGACAGCCGAGCAGGGCCGCCTCCCAGTCCTCTCTGGTGGGGTTGGGGTTGGGGGGGGATAGATGGGTTTGATTGACACGCCCAAACCATGTGGAAGGTGTCAGCCACCTCCCCACGCTCAGCCAGCAACTGCAGCCATTTGTGCCTACAGAAAATTGGCTCGCCTTGCTTGCTTACTGTTATATGTTCTTGTAAATGCCAATGTATCTGATAACCTTGGCATGTGTACATATGAAGATAAAATTATTTCCTAAACAGTTCACGCACAGCGGAGCGCGGTGGGAAACGAAATAAATACTGCGCTCTGCTATTCGGGTGGAGTACAGAAGATATGCCGACGATTACGTTACTTTCTAATGCAGATTTAGCTTTTCGATAGATACAGGCGAAGAATTTCTAGCGAGACACGTAAAATTACAAACAGCTTGTTGTTTTTCGCACACGTTCCTTCAAGAAAGACTCCCCTAGCAGTTCTTGATTATGACTGCCACGAAGGAAGAAATGGATGGATATATGGTCGACTTGCTGCACCAATGCCTGGTCTCAAAGACAAGGTGTATGCAAGTATTTCGCAAGGTTGTCACAGCCGTGGGAGGCGTTACGAGCGAGAGGAACGGGATGTCTAGAATAAATGGTAAGAAATTCTTGTTTGTCTTTATAGCTACATTAAAGGGGTGGAGATCCAAATTTTGAAGCTATAGATATAAAAAGCCTGCTATGAGATTCCTATGTATGCAAGGGCGATCACAGCCAGGTGTTGGACGCAACAAACGTTTAAAAAATATTTTAATTCGGTTCCAAAGATTACCTAAATGCTCACGATCTAGACCCATCGCTAGCGCCATCAACCATGACGTCAGAAGGGGAGTAGAAAAATTAAAGTTTTAGTGACGTCATACCAAAATACAGTGACGTACGATGAGCGGGGCACAGCCGCGTGAGCGCAGTCGACGCACCAGCGAGCCGCGTTTGCTGCTAACCGCCACTCGCTCGCTTTGCGGCGCGGCGTTGCGAACAGCGTCGCAACGTCCGATTAAAGCTCGTTGCCTGCGTCCGGCATGCTAAATGTCAACGGCGGGCCGCTCGCGGCAACAACAACGACGGGAAGCGGCAGCCAATGCGAGCGCGGAGAGCGGCAGCGTCATGATGACATAAGGCGCACTCCTTGGAGCCGGGCGGCCTGCGCCAGTCTTCGTGCCGAACGCCGGCATCGGAAGAACGCGATAGTATTGTTTGTTCACGTTCATAGCAAACCCTGGGATATATGAACATCAAAAATGCATCGTTTCTGACGATCGTTGGCAAATACCGAGTTCCTGGTAGTGATGACTGCGATGCAAGCAAATTTCATCCCATAGCCGGTTTTGTGCTGCTGCTACCTTGTGCGGTTCGCCTGCAGTCTGCTAGCTCTGTTGCTGAAGACGTCGTGGAAATCGAACATATCTTTTATTGTGGGACGAGTTCACAGTAAAGGGGTGCCGAGCTGAGCACGTTTCTGAGCGCTGGCCAGTAGCGAAGCGCCCTCAGCTGCGGAGTCGATGCGAAAGCAGCTAGGCCTAGCGACGACTAGGGCAGTCCGGACCAGCGCGCAGGTCGTCGGCCGACGTTGCCGCAGGCAGTGTCGTTGCCGAAGAATTTACTTTCAGCACAGTCATGCTGTCGTATCTCGAATCTAGAAAGCATCCTTTCTGGTAGCTTGGCTGTTTTGTATTTTCTTGTGCGGACGTGAAGTACGCCGAGTCTGCCGGCCGGTCGGTCAGCCTGGATACCGTCTACCGACGTCATAAAAGCGAGCTAAAGAGTGTTCTTGACGTAAATAATAAACCATATGGGACATGAAATGTGAAAAAAGTCATTTTTGAGGATCTCTGACCAATACTGAGAGGTAACAACTGGTAGAGGTAGAGGCTGGTAGAGGTAACAACTGTGATATGAGCAAATTTCTTGCCACAACCGCGCCTAGCAGCTGCCGCTGGCGTGACGTTGGGGTCCGGCTCGCCTGGCGCCCGCTAGCTCCGCTGCCGAAAGCGTCGAGGAGATTGACCATACTATTATTTTATTGTGTGATGATTCTGTTAACACTGCAGCTATTTGTGAAAAGTAGGCCTTTTATTATAGCGCAGGCGACTTCCGAAGCGCCGGCCGCTTGCTAAACAGGCTATAGGCCAAGCGACGACCACGGCAGCCATGCAGCAGCAGAGCTCGTCGCCAGGAGCGCCCGCGAGCGGTGCTGTTGCCGAAAGCTCCCAACATAAGCAGGCATGCTTTGTCGCTGCTCGAATATAGCTGGCAGTTCTGATAACAAGGCGATTGTCGTGTCCGGTCGCTGTGTTGAATGCAGCGAAAGACGCACACGGTACTTTTAGACTTCGTTTATTTAAGCCGATGAGGGTGCGACCAGCGTCGACCGAGGCAGGAGCCGAACTGGCCGCCCGAAGAAAGGAGGGAGCTGAGAAGCGTCCACGGGAGGGAGTGGCTTCCCAGAACAGGAGGAGGGTGCGGGGGCGCACCGTGGGGGGGCATCTGGTGACAGCGTGCGACGAGGGGCAAGTGTCGTTAGGAGGAGGATTGAGTGGTCGTTAGGAGGAGGATTGAGTGGTCGTTAGGAGGATGATGCGAGTGGTCGTTAGGGGCGCACACACACAAAAGCAATAAGGGGACACAACACTTCCTTCCCCCTTAGAAAGTTGCCTGGTATCGTGCAGGGGGTCGGCGCTCACGCGTGGAGGCGCGCTGGCTTTGTGCGCTCGGGGAAGAAACACTTGTAGGCTGGCTGTTGTTCGCTGTGTCTCCTGGGTCTGTCCTGGGCGAAGTCTCTTCTTCCGGGAAGAGGTGCCAGGCTATGTGGGAAAATGGTGCACGTGTTCTCTCCGCTGGCGGACAGCTCTCAGACGGCGTCGTAAATCTACGCAGCTGGTTGAGATATCGGCGTGCTACTGTGCCATGTATGTTGACGAGCCAAGAGCGCAGGCCTATGCGTCTGACAATTGTAGCTTCCTCCCAGCGTGGCTTTTTCAGAAACTGTCGGGCGAGGACGCGCTGCCCCTCATTAAGCGTGCCGCAGCGCGGAATTGCTTTTTCTTCCCGGAACGTCTCTGCCTTTGGCTCGGGGAGGATGGCTGTGAGCTGGGTTCGCATTTCACGCTCGAACATCATTTTCGAGGGGGTCTCGCCTGTTGTGCTCTGAACCGTCGTGTGCTGCTTGAAGAGAAAGCGCGCAAGGCGGCGCTGCAGCGAGCCTGTCTGATCTCTTTCAAGGGCGCGTTTTAGCTCGGCTACGTAGCGCTCGGCTTGTCCGTTTGTCGCTGGGTGGTAGGGGGCCGATGTAACTGAGGAGATCCCGTTGTCGCGATAAAACTTGAGAATCTTCGCAGACACAAACGGTGTTCCGTTGTCCGACACTACCTTGCGCGGCAGGCCGAACGTTGCAAATAGTGATCGGAGGTTGTCAATGACTGCTGCCGAAGTCGTCTGTCCCATTTGCCTTATCTCAAGCCACTTTGTGTAGGCATCTACGACCACAAGGAAAGTGCAGCCCTCAATTGGTCCTGCAAAATCAATGTTCAGTGTGTGCCATGGTGTGTCTGGCTTTTCCCATTCTGGGACAGGAGCTTTCGGCGGGGCGCTCCGGCTGCTCTGGCAAGGCTTGCATTCTCGCACCACTGTTTCGATGTCGTTGTCAATGCCAGGCCACCACATGTAGCTTCTGGCACACTTTTTCATTGCAACGATGCCCCGATGTCCGGCGTGGATGAGAGACATAGCTTGTGCGCGTAGTTCTCTCGGCATCACAACTCGGGACCCAAATATGATGCAGCCGCGATGGGTGCTCAACTCTGTAGCTCGCCTGCGGTAAGCGTCGAAGTTGTCCCCTTTGAGTTTATGCACGTTGCCTTGTTGAACAGCTGTGTAAACTAGCCGGAGAGCTGCGCACTTCTGCGTAGATGCTGCAACTGTGCCTGCTGTAAGCGGAGGTTCTGGCAGTGCTTCGAACATCAGAACGTCTCCTGGTGGAAATGGTTCGTCAACAGTTGCGTCTAGTGGCAGACGGCTTAGCGCATCGGCGTTTTGATGTTTACTGCATATCATCACGCCTAGTGGAGAAAACCAGTTTCTCCCTAGAAGGCTTGATCCTGTGCCCTTCACAACAAGCAGAGGTAGCGTATGGGTCTGGCCGTTGTAGTTAACCTGCACGTTGGCAGAGCCCAATAGTGGCAGATTCTGTCCTGACCACGTTCGCAGGTGCGTGTCGTCTTGTTGCAGGGCGGGTGCGTCAGATGGCCATGAAGTTCGGAACGTGTCCTCACTGATCAGAGTACAGGCTGCGCCGGAGTCCACCTCGAACTTAATCAGCTGGTGATGTACGCTTACTTCTGTAAAAATCTTCGGTCGCGTGCCGAGATTCATGGTGTTCAGGTCGTACAACACAGATGGTGTTGCTGATGTTGTTCCATGGAGATCAGATAGCGGCGTATTCTCTGAGGCGTTGACGCTGTGATTAGGCTGGGAAGGTGACTTTATCTTGGCAAGTCTCCGTTTCGTAATGCATGCTCTTTCGATATGCCCTCGCTTGTGGCAAAAATTACACGTGGCTGACTGGAATCGACATCCCTGGGGGTTGTGTTGGTCGTCACACCGCCAGCAGCGTTGTGCCTTTTTGACCGATTTTACAACAACAGAAGGCTTGCGCACCTGGTTGCTTGTCTGGTGTACCGGCTCGGTGTTCCGGCGAATCCCTCTCTGCTGGTGACCGGCGCTCTCCGCTCGAACGGCGATGTCGTAAGCTTTGCTGAATGTGAGGTCCTTCTCAGCGAACAGGCGCTGCTGCAGTGACTCGTCACTCAGTCCGCACACAAATCTGTCGCGTAACATCACGTCCAAGGGAAGCATGGTGGTGTTAGCAGAAGAAGCTGCGTCCATTTCCTGCCCGGTAGCTGTTGTCGACAGCGTTCCAAAATTGCAGTCGGCAGCGAGCTTCTTGAGCGCTGCTACGTAGGCGCTCACTGTTTCTCCTTCCAGTTGATCTCGTCGTTGGAAGCGAGCCCGGCTGTAGACCTCGGATGGCCTTGGGTCGTAGTGCTTTTGCAGCGCTTTTACGATGTCGTCGAAAGACACTGCCGCTGGTGTGCTTGGCTGAATAAGGGCGCAGACAGTATCGTAGGTCTGCTCCCCGCACAGCGTCAGCAGGTTGGCCCTCTTCAAGGCTGGGTCTGTGATGTTGTTAGCTTCAAAGTAGAACTGAAGGCGTCCAACCCACGATGACCACGATGAGCCGTTGAACTCTGGTATCTGATTGGGAAACCCTCGCGTAGCCATGGCTTGTCAATAGCGTTGCGTAGCGCGGGTCGAATCCACTTTCTCGTCGCCACTGTCGTGTCCGGTCGCTGTGTTGAATGCAGCGAAAGACGCACACGGTACTTTTAGACTTCGTTTATTTAAGCCGATGAGGGTGCGACCAGCGTCGACCGAGGCAGGAGCCGAACTGGCCGCCCGAAGAAAGGAGGGAGCTGAGAAGCGTCCACGGGAGGGAGTGGCTTCCCAGAACAGGAGGAGGGTGCGGGGGCGCACCGTGGGGGGGCATCTGGTGACAGCGTGCGACGAGGGGCAAGTGTCGTTAGGAGGAGGATTGAGTGGTCGTTAGGAGGAGGATTGAGTGGTCGTTAGGAGGATGATGCGAGTGGTCGTTAGGGGCGCACACACACAAAAGCAATAAGGGGACACAACACTTCCTTCCCCCTTAGAAAGTTGCCTGGTATCGTGCAGGGGGTCGGCGCTCACGCGTGGAGGCGCGCTGGCTTTGTGCGCTCGGGGAAGAAACACTTGTAGGCTGGCTGTTGTTCGCTGTGTCTCCTGGGTCTGTCCTGGGCGAAGTCTCTTCTTCCGGGAAGAGGTGCCAGGCTATGTGGGAAAATGGTGCACGTGTTCTCTCCGCTGGCGGACAGCTCTCAGACGGCGTCGTAAATCTACGCAGCTGGTTGAGATGTCGGCGTGCTACTGTGCCATGTATGTTGACGAGCCAAGAGCGCAGGCCTATGCGTCTGACAATTGTAGCTTCCTCCCAGCGTGGCTTTTTCAGAAACTGTCGGGCGAGGACGCGCTGCCCCTCATTAAGCGTGCCGCAGCGCGGAATTGCTTTTTCTTCCCGGAACGTCTCTGCCTTTGGCTCGGGGAGGATGGCTGTGAGCTGGGTTCGCATTTCACGCTCGAACATCATTTTCGAGGGGGTCTCGCCTGTTGTGCTCTGAACCGTCGTGTGCTGCTTGAAGAGAAAGCGCGCAAGGCGGCGCTGCAGCGAGCCTGTCTGATCTCTTTCAAGGGCGCGTTTTAGCTCGGCTACGTAGCGCTCGGCTTGTCCGTTTGTCGCTGGGTGGTAGGGGGCCGATGTAACTGAGGAGATCCCGTTGTCGCGATAAAACTTGAGAATCTTCGCAGACACAAACGGTGTTCCGTTGTCCGACACTACCTTGCGCGGCAGGCCGAACGTTGCAAATAGTGATCGGAGGTTGTCAATGACTGCTGCCGAAGTCGTCTGTCCCATTTGCCTTATCTCAAGCCACTTTGTGTAGGCATCTACGACCACAAGGAAAGTGCAGCCCTCAATTGGTCCTGCAAAATCAATGTTCAGTGTGTGCCATGGTGTGTCTGGCTTTTCCCATTCTGGGACAGGAGCTTTCGGCGGGGCGCTCCGGCTGCTCTGGCAAGGCTTGCATTCTCGCACCACTGTTTCGATGTCGTTGTCAATGCCAGGCCACCACATGTAGCTTCTGGCACACTTTTTCATTGCAACGATGCCCCGATGTCCGGCGTGGATGAGAGACATAGCTTGTGCGCGTAGTTCTCTCGGCATCACAACTCGGGACCCAAATATGATGCAGCCGCGATGGGTGCTCAACTCTGTAGCTCGCCTGCGGTAAGCGTCGAAGTTGTCCCCTTTGAGTTTATGCACGTTGCCTTGTTGAACAGCTGTGTAAACTAGCCGGAGAGCTGCGCACTTCTGCGTAGATGCTGCAACTGTGCCTGCTGTAAGCGGAGGTTCTGGCAGTGCTTCGAACATCAGAACGTCTCCTGGTGGAAATGGTTCGTCAACAGTTGCGTCTAGTGGCAGACGGCTTAGCGCATCGGCGTTTTGATGTTTACTGCATATCATCACGCCTAGTGGAGAAAACCAGTTTCTCCCTAGAAGGCTTGATCCTGTGCCCTTCACAACAAGCAGAGGTAGCGTATGGGTCTGGCCGTTGTAGTTAACCTGCACGTTGGCAGAGCCCAATAGTGGCAGATTCTGTCCTGACCACGTTCGCAGGTGCGTGTCGTCTTGTTGCAGGGCGGGTGCGTCAGATGGCCATGAAGTTCGGAACGTGTCCTCACTGATCAGAGTACAGGCTGCGCCGGAGTCCACCTCGAACTTAATCAGCTGGTGATGTACGCTTACTTCTGTAAAAATCTTCGGTCGCGTGCCGAGATTCATGGTGTTCAGGTCGTACAACACAGATGGTGTTGCTGATGTTGTTCCATGGAGATCAGATAGCGGCGTATTCTCTGAGGCGTTGACGCTGTGATTAGGCTGGGAAGGTGACTTTATCTTGGCAAGTCTCCGTTTCGTAATGCATGCTCTTTCGATATGCCCTCGCTTGTGGCAAAAATTACACGTGGCTGACTGGAATCGACATCCCTGGGGGTTGTGTTGGTCGTCACACCGCCAGCAGCGTTGTGCCTTTTTGACCGATTTTACAACAACAGAAGGCTTGCGCACCTGGTTGCTTGTCTGGTGTACCGGCTCGGTGTTCCGGCGAATCCCTCTCTGCTGGTGACCGGCGCTCTCCGCTCGAACGGCGATGTCGTAAGCTTTGCTGAATGTGAGGTCCTTCTCAGCGAACAGGCGCTGCTGCAGTGACTCGTCACTCAGTCCGCACACAAATCTGTCGCGTAACATCACGTCCAAGGGAAGCATGGTGGTGTTAGCAGAAGAAGCTGCGTCCATTTCCTGCCCGGTAGCTGTTGTCGACAGCGTTCCAAAATTGCAGTCGGCAGCGAGCTTCTTGAGCGCTGCTACGTAGGCGCTCACTGTTTCTCCTTCCAGTTGATCTCGTCGTTGGAAGCGAGCCCGGCTGTAGACCTCGGATGGCCTTGGGTCGTAGTGCTTTTGCAGCGCTTTTACGATGTCGTCGAAAGACACTGCCGCTGGTGTGCTTGGCTGAATAAGGGCGCAGACAGTATCGTAGGTCTGCTCCCCGCACAGCGTCAGCAGGTTGGCCCTCTTCAAGGCTGGGTCTGTGATGTTGTTAGCTTCAAAGTAGAACTGAAGGCGTCCAACCCACGATGACCACGATGAGCCGTTGAACTCTGGTATCTGATTGGGAAACCCTCGCGTAGCCATGGCTTGTCAATAGCGTTGCGTAGCGCGGGTCGAATCCACTTTCTCGTCGCCACTGTCGTGTCCGGTCGCTGTGTTGAATGCAGCGAAAGACGCACACGGTACTTTTAGACTTCGTTTATTTAAGCCGATGAGGGTGCGACCAGCGTCGACCGAGGCAGGAGCCGAACTGGCCGCCCGAAGAAAGGAGGGAGCTGAGAAGCGTCCACGGGAGGGAGTGGCTTCCCAGAACAGGAGGAGGGTGCGGGGGCGCACCGTGGGGGGGCATCTGGTGACAGCGTGCGACGAGGGGCAAGTGTCGTTAGGAGGAGGATTGAGTGGTCGTTAGGAGGAGGATTGAGTGGTCGTTAGGAGGATGATGCGAGTGGTCGTTAGGGGCGCACACACACAAAAGCAATAAGGGGACACAACAGCGATCTTGTCTTTTCTTGTGATATTTGTACACCATCCCAAGCAGCGCTCAGGTACTGCTGTACGGCAGCGAAGTGTGACACCGGTTGTGGGCGCAGCTTGGGTAGAGCGGCGCAGCGATGCTTACTGGCATTTTGCAAAGTGTTTCGCATCCTCACGCGAACCCGCGAAGGCGATATTAGCGTGCGAACAAAAAAAAGTCGATGTTTTCACTCATTGGAATCAGATCTGTCAGAATCCGAGCTGCTGGGACTCGACATGCAGTTTGTTTTCATGCGCTGGTCAGCACGTGTGTGAGAAAGCAGACGATGCAGCAGTAGGTGCTTCACAACTTTTGTGGGCCCACGTGACCAAGCGAAGCAGTTGATCTTCCCCCTCTGTGACGTCACTGTACAACTCGGCGTTATGAAACCGAAACCGAAAATCGTTCACCTAAAAATGCTATAATAAATTATTCACTGTGAATATATGAATCTTTGAGTGTGTATCATGCTTCCTGGAGCCATAAGAAACGTTTGAAACTGAGAACGCGCGAACCACAAATTTGGTGTCTCCACCCCTTTAAAGTCCCCACACACCCTGGCAGGTGGTGGTGGTGGAAAACATTTATGTACAGGTATACTACAGGAGGTTATGCATGAGCTGACCCAGAGGGGGCCAGCCCTTACAAATACTAGGTGGAGGTCCCTAGTTCGGAACCCCAGTGGCATCGGCCGCCGCCCAGGCTCGCGCGACCAAGGCCCGTTGGTCCTGCAGGTCAGAGCAGCCGAGCAGGGTCGCCTCCCAGTCCTCCCGGGTTGGGTTGAGGTGAGGGGGGATAGCAGGGTTGGAGGGGCAGGCCCACACCATGTGGTAGATGTCCGAAGACTTCTCCGCACAGTGCGGACAGCTGCCCGTGAAAGAAGGGTCGAAGTGTTTCAGAGCTGCCGGGCACAGCAAAGTATTAGTATACAGGCGGAGCAGAAGCCGCTCCTCCGCCTTTGAGAGACCTTTACACAGGCGGGGATAAAGACCATGGACAGATTGATAGAGTAAAACGATGTCTTTGAAGGTTTAAGCTGAAATAAATTCGAGTTCCTGATCGTCAGGGTCGGAGGGGAATGTCCGGTGAGAGAGCGCGCGGGCGGCGGCGTCAGCTGCCTCATTTCCCTCAAGGCCCATGTGAGCGGGAGCCCAAACGATACGCCGGTGCGCGGGGTCACCGGTGTAGACACTGTTTTGGAGAATGCGGTAGGCTAGATACGATACCCAGCCCTGCTCGACGTTCCGACATGCCCCTCGCGAGTCGGAAATAATTGTTTTTGAATTGGAATCAGATGCAGCCAACGCAATGGCGACCTCCTCCGCGTGTGTTATGTCACGGGCTCGGAAAGTAAGGCCATTCACTGTTTTGGATTGGTGGACGACTGCGGCCGTGTACCATCCCCCATGGTGGGGGCCGGAGGCATCCACGTAGAATACGCCGGGTTTCGATCCATAGTGGCGGGCCAGGGCTTCCGCCCGCGCCAGGCACCGGCCATTATGGTCTTCACGGTTCATGTTCGCGGGAAGAGGGCGCATCTGCACTGGGATGGAATACGTACGCGCTCTTCCATAAGAGTGGTGACTTGGATGTGCAGTCGGGCAAGCAGGCGGCGACCCGACGATGTCTTTGAGGGACGTGTGTATTGGTTGGTCAAGTGGGCTTCCCGGAGCTCCCGAAATGTGTTCACCATGCCCAGCCCCAGGAGGCGCTTGTTGGAGGTGTTCACGGGGAGGCCCAGAGCCCGCTTAATAATTCTGCGGAGGATGACTTCGAGTGAGTCCTCGTCTTGCTTCCGCAGGTGGAGTTATGGAGTCGAATATAGAATTCGACTGGTTACAAATGCATGCGCCAGCCGCAAGGCGTTCTTACATCGTAACCCCCCACGCTTGTTAGAAACCCGGCGGACCAAGCGGCCTACCTGGTCCCCCACCTGACGGAGTTTGGCCAATGTTGTTTCTGGCCGTCTGTTTTGATGTATGAAGAGCCCCAGTACCCGGACTTCGATATTTTCAGGAATTGGACCTGTCTCAAGAGACAATGAAATTTTGGCTGTGCACTTTGGTGAGGGGCGTATGTGCACAAATTCAGACTTTTGGGTGGAGCATTGGTGGCCGCAGCGGCGAGCATAACGGTCCACTATGGTCGCCGCCTCCTGCAGGTTGGTCTCAATGTCTCCAAGGGAACCCTGTGCGGCCCACAGGGTGATGTCATCGGCGTACAGCGCATGCTGCACACCGGCGACAGCGCCCAGCTGGGTCGGTAGGCGCATCATAGCCAAATTGAACAAAAGGGGAGACAGCACCGCGCCCTGGGGTGTACCCCTGGTTCCTAAATAAAAAGGGCCATGTTCTTTATCCTGGATTCGAATGTAAGATTGTCTGTCGGTTAAAAATTGCCGAATGTATTGAAAGGCGTTTTTGCCGCAGTTGGTTTGAGAGAGGTGGGGGAGAATGATCTCGTGGGTAACGTTGTCGAATGCACCCTTCAAATCCAAGGCGAGTACGACCTTGTCATTGTGAGGGCATTCGACGGGGTCGAGGACATCCCGATTTAGTTGTAGCAGGACATCCTGTGCAGATCTTTGTGGGCGAAACCCGAACATGGTGTCTGCGAAAAGGTGTTTAGATTCCATGAACTCGGACAACCTGTCACGTACCATCGTCTCCATGAGTTTGCCTCACAGGAAGTCAGAGAGATGGGGCGGAGGTTGTCCGTGCTGATGGCCTTGCCAGCTTTAGGAATGAAGGTGACCAGGGCGGTCTTCCAGTCGATGGGGAGTGGCACTTTCCAAAGCCATATTGAGTTAATGTAATGCAATAAAGACAGGTATGCCAGGTCGGGGAGGTTGGCTAACAATTTGACTGTAATTTTGTCCCGACCCGGAGCGGTGCCGCGTTTCATTTTTGCCAGGGCCACCCTCAGGTCGTGGAGCTGGAACGGTTGACCCAGCTCAACGTTCTCAGAACCTGCATAACAGTACGCCGGCCCGCGGGGGTCCTGGGTGGTGCACAAGTACTGGTTCCGGAGCTTGGGCGCCAATTGAGTTGTGTTGCCCTGAAAACTGTGTATTGCTCTTTGGAGGTGTTTTTGAGTTTCCGTGCGTGTTTGCGTTGAGTCAATTAGGGCGCGAAAGAGCCGCCACGTGTTCCGGCTTGACATTTGCCGCGCGGCCGTATTGCATCGGGCCACCCAGTTGGAGTCGGCGAGTTGGGCTGCATACTCAGCCGCTCATTGAGTGAGCTCGGCGATGCGAGCTTTAAGTTTTCGGTTGTGCTTTTGCCGGCGCCACCGACGGACGAGGCAATGCCGGGCCTCCCAGAGGTGGAGCAGGTGGTTGTCCACATCCGAGCCCGCCTCTGAGAGTTGAATTTGAGTTTCGGAGGAGCGAAGGCCAGAGACCAAATGTTGTGACCAAGACTAGTAGCCTTGCTCATGTATGGGTGTGGTAGTGTTATAATTTTGCCTGAACTTCGTCCAATCTAGGAGTCGGGCTTGCGTTGTTGGTCGTGAGAAAGGATGGGTCCTAATCATTGTGTTCAGGAGGAAGTGGTCGCTGCCGAGGGTTTCCTCGGTGTTGACCCAGTCTGCATACTGAATGTTGCGGGTGAAGGTCAAGTCCGGACAGGTATCCCTATCACGGAGTTGCCGATACGAGTTGGGTGGGCTGGGTCAGTGTGAAGAGTGAGGCCCAGCGTTGACGCAAGCTCCGCCAACTTGCGTCCCCGCTTCTCTTCACGACAGTAACCCCACATCCGAGCGGGAGCGTTGAAATCGCCCACAATCAGGAGGGGGTCCCGACCCGCAACTCTCAGCGCGCGGCTAAAGAGGTCCGCGAATGATGCATTCGGCAATTTCGGATTGCAGTATACATTGAGTATGTGTAGCGGTGGATCCTGCTTGCGGAGTGGGAGGAGGGTCACCATTACATCGGAGTATTCAAGTTGTATGTCTAAGTCGACCTGGTTGGCTGTATAATTTCTATGGACTAACAGACAAGACGAGGGGTCTTGCTGGAACCTCGTATAATTTGTTAGTGCGGCGCCTTTCCCTGGCTCTTGGAGGGCAACCACGGCTGGCAAATGCTCAAAGGTTGAAAGGAAAAGTCGGAGGTCGGCCCGCTTGGAACGGGACCGGAGCCCCCGACAGTTCCATTGAGTAATCGTAATGGGGGAAGCCGATTTGGAAAGGGGGGAGCGCCTACACCGGGGTGTCCCGCCATGCTCAGATTTAGAGGTAAGAGGTGGAAGTGAGGCGGCCCCCGAGCCAGATACCAGGGGCTGAGGCTCAGCACCTAGAGGGGGGCAGCTGTCTTCGTCATCGTCAAGGTCATTTACTCGGCGGGACAATCTGGAGGGCCGACCAGATACGTCCTTAAGAGGACCGGCTCTGCGAGAAAGGCGGGTGTTAGTCGCGACGTGTTGAGCGATCATAGAGGGGATAGCCTCCATGACTCTAGCGATGAGGCGTTCCATCGCTGTCTCCAACAGGGTAAATTTGGCATTAAGACGGGCTTCGAGTTCGGCAAGGGAAGGTTCCAGAGCCGGCGTCGCCGCCGTCTCGCTCTCCATAGCGTCCGTGTTGGAGTTACTAGAGGGAGGGGGAGTTGTTTTAGCCTCTAAGGCTTCAATTTTGGCAAGTAGCATCTCGTTTTGTGCCCGGAGAGAAGCTACAATGTTGTGGAGCTCAGCGTCAGCCGCCGAGCGAGGGGGAGGGGAGAGGAGGTGGGAGGAGGAGGCAACCCTGCCTGAACTACAGTGCTCTGAATATTGGGAGCACTGTACCTGAACCGGTCACCTGTTTGCCATTTTTGACGGCGTTGGCCCAGGAGCAGGTCGCGCCATTGTTGTCTTGGGAGCGGGCTTGCTTCTCCTGGCCGCCGTGTGGGGGCGGTGGTTGCACTGGACAGCTTTTGACGTCCTTCCCGCTAGTAGGCGCCTGTCGTTTTGAAGCATCGCTGCCGAAGCTGCGTGGGTGACGTGGCTGCCTGCCCGTCCCGCTGGATTTCCCGCCGTTAGGGGCGGCTGGCTTGGTATGCCGATATTTAGCACTGCAGTCCCGCGAGTTCGTGGCATGGCCACCACCACAAACCGCACATTTTGGCATACACTGGTGAGGGGCCCGCACCCCCTCTTGTATGGGTGCCTGCTGTCCACACAGGCCACACTTGTCTTGTGTTGGGTTGGGACAAGAGTCCGCCCGATGGCCGACAGTTTCACACAAACTACAGGCCGGAATAGTGCGCAAATATTGGTGCACTGTGAAAATCTCAGAGTTGTAGTGTACGTATCGAGGCCTCAGGCGCAGGTGGCTGTTAATGACTGATCGCGAGAGTTCGGTCCCCATTGTCAGCGCTAACTCATGTAGCCCACATCTATAGTGAAGTAGAGTACACTATACCCACATCTATCTCTCATCCCCCCTCGCGTGATGCGGAAATAAACGCGCCCCGTAAAATGCTTCTTTCAGCTAAACGGGCTCATTGTTCGAGCTCAAATTTCGCATAGCATGAGCATGGTGGCAAATGCCACCATGCTCAGCTTTTCTTTCTTTATTATTTTTTTGTTTACTGTGTTGGCCATTCTCATTAAGATTCGCTATCATCTTTACCTACGGTTTCCTACAATTCTAACCTTATGTCACATCTCTGATTTTAAGCCACCAATCCTCCAATCGCTTTTTGCTAACTTCCACTGCAGATTTATTTGCATGACCATTGTTATCTTCAAACCCTAGGGCCTCAGGAAGAGTGACTGTGCCTGCATCGGCATCCGGATGGATACCATCGCATTTGATGATGAGGTGTTCAATTGTTTCCACAGATCTACCACACACTGCACATGTGTTATCTTCTTCGTTAAATTTCTTTTTGTAGCTTCGCGTTCTAAGACACCCTGACCTAGCTTCAAAAAGTAGGGCACTGCCTCTTGAGTTATCATAGAAAAATTCTTTCCTGATCTGCCTTTTCCAGTATCGATATAGTTCTACACTATGTTTCTTTTCCATTGAATTCATCCAATTCTTAACTTCCGCGTTTTTAACCTGTCGTTTAATGCTCTTTCCGTCCTCATGACCGGCATACTTACTGGTTAGTTTTCTAGTTCTTTTCCGCCACTGTGAGTCAATGCTCTTTCTGTATAAATATTTAAATACCTTAGCTGGCCACCTGTTATCGTCCAATTGCCTCAGGCGTTCTTCATATAGTATTTTACCCTTAGCTTCCCGTGCTTCGAACGATGCCCAGCCCATATCCCTTTGTACTGCCTCGTTTGTGGTTTTGCCGTGGGCACCTAGTGCTAATCTTCCAACAGCTCTCTGATTTAAGTCTAATCTCGACTGAACTTCTGCCCTTAAGCACAGAACCGCATTGCCGAAAGTAAGTCCCGGCACCATTATTCCTTTCCAAATACCCCTTAGTACTTCATATTTGTTGTACCCCCATAATGCCCTATGTTTCATTATCCCGGCGTCTCTTCGTCCTTTTGCCCTAAGAGCCGGTTCATGCTTTTCCGTGTATATCTGCCCTTCGTTTAGCCATATCCCGAGGTATTTGTATTCGGCCACTTTGGGTATTTCGTGGCCTTGTATTGTAAGCACCTGATCAGTTGTACCGTTAAAAATCATCACACCTGATTTAGTTGCGCTAAAACTGAATCCTAGAGCGTCTCCTTCGTCTACACAGCAATTAACCAAAGTTTGTAAATCTTCCTGGCTATCTGCTAACAGTACAATATCGTCCGCATACATTAAACCCGGGAGTCGCTGCTCAACTACATTTCCGCTTAATCTGCACGACAGATTATAACCTAGATTACTTTTTTCTAGCCTTCTTTCCATATTTATCACGTAAAGCATGAACAGCAGCGGTGATAGAGGACAACCTTGCCTTAATCCTTTGTGCACCCCCCAGTTGTAGTACTTTTTTTCCCTTCCCATGTAATTTAAACTTCATGATCTCGGTAGATTTCCTGTAGAAAATCAATTACCTCATGACCGATACCTAAATTTTTCAATACGCTCCACAGGAGCTCCCTGTTTACGTTATCGTATGCACCAGTTATGTCCAGAAAGGCTAAAAACAGAGGTCTGTTTTCCACCTTAGCTATTTCTATGCATTGGGTAAGCACGAACAGGCTATCATCTAAGCGCCTACCCCTTCTGAACCCATTCTGAAGTTCTCCGAGTATTCGATTACCTTCTATCCATGACTGCATTTTTAATTTCACCGCCTGCATTGCCAGCCTGTACATAAGAGACGTTATCGCAATCGGACGGAAGGATTTTATGTTCATCTTATCTCCTTTCCCTTTATAAATCAAATTCATTTTACTCTGTCTCCAGCTGTGCGGAATTTGCTGATTCGTTATGACTGTCTCCAATTCTTTTATCAGCGCTTCCTTACTTCTTGGTCCAAGTTCATTAATCAGCTTCTACTTAGAGTTATTGTATATGCTACCAACTTCTACTCTCCCGCCAGTGCCTCGAGCGGGTGGTCAGACCGCTGATTTCGTCCTCCGAGATTTTAGGCTTTCTGCCGCGGCTCGGGTTCAGTTTAGGTTTCGTCGGGGTGTCAGATCACTAATTTCGTCCTCCGAGATGTTAAGCCTGCGGGTCAACTTTGTTTCGGTTTCGGTTTCGATAGCAATGCTTTCGTTTCTGATTTACGTTTGGCTATTGAAATATTCAACTACATCGTCTAGGTGGAGCACCAGGGATTTAATATTTCATTTCTAACCATGCCATACATATAAACATGATAAACACTCGTATCGCAGACTTTCACTTGAAATACACCAAGCTTCTCGACGAACCTACGCAAGCTAAATTAGTTTACGCTGGTTGGAATAATGCAATCAGAGCTATTCTTAATTTTGTACCGTCATTGAGTCGCCTCTTTCAGTTGCTGGGGTTTCCCTCAGAGGCCGCCGCAGTTGCTCAGTGGTAATGGCGCTCAGCTGCTGACCCGAAGCACGGCGCGTTCGATCTCAGCCACGGCGTCTGAATTTCGGTGGAGGCAAAATTCTAGAGACTCGGGTATTGTGCGTTGTCAGTGCATGTAAAGGATTCCCAGGTGATTGAAATTTCCGGAGCCCATCACTACGGCGTCCCCATAGCCTGAGTCGCTTTGTGACAGGAAATCCCAGCGATCCGTAAATATTTCCTCGATAGGTGCATATACCAGTTTTCAGCGCACACCACCACAGGTGATCATCCGGTTTAGATCGTGCGTAATCCTTTTTGCGTGATGTGTTTTTTTAATCTAGTACATCTTACCATAGTTAACCACTTGTTCATCCACACACAGCGCTTCGTGAATGTCATCATTCTGTCTCTCAGAAAGGTGCTTGACTGACTCTGACATGTGCCCAAAGACTCGGTAACTTTGCGCAACAAATGGGTGCCCCCTGAAGCTGCTGGGCAAACAACAGAATATCATCGGTAAGCTTTGAAAAGCTTTTAACATTTGACACTGTTAATGCGACAGCATATAGATTTTCATCTTGCAAAGAAGTTCTGGCTTCTCTGTCGCGAAATTCTGTGATTGTGGGGTGAGTGTACATGCTGCAATTTTTCCGTTTAGCAAAGGTGACTGCTGGTTACTTCTATTTGTAAACTCGGCAAAACTAATGTGCATGTCGCCACTGTCAAACGTTTATGAAAGGCGGGTCTGTCCCAAAAAAAAATTCTTATCTTTGTACATGAGACATAATCGTCAATATGTAATGTTGCACGAGGTAATGATTCACAGTTAGGCTGCATAATGAATTCTAGGATGCATGAAGGACAGTGATGAAAATAAATTGTTTTGCCAATGCTGGCTTCCACATACTTTTCGCTGTGCGTGCATAAGACACCTCACTCCTTTTAGACAATGTGCAACGCCTAAGAGGCATAGCAACTTAACTCGCTCCCCATAAATGTAGAGGGACACTTAAGCTCAGCATTCATGGGTATGACGCGACAGTGTTTACGGCTCCCTGCAGCATGTTCTCTTCACACACACAGTCGCTGTTCTTCATTCATGTTCACACATTTACCACAATTATCTCAACACAGGTTCCACATTCTTGTTTTTGAACTCTTACACACAGGAGTTCACCTTCATAATGTTACTGTAATTAGTTTCTCACTAATTGGCGCATCTCTAGTTCCCTGCAGTAATTACATTACTAAGCTTCAAATTAAGCCAGCAGCACCCACACATCACTCGCCGCCCCACATTATACTTAAGAAAAACCAGCCAAAAAGACAGGGACAAAGGAGAGACGAGGCACACACAACGACTGGACTATCAACTGTGCTTTATTGAAAAAACAGCCAGTCTCCAAGAAAACCCAACAGAGCATGCGCAACTCAACGGCACCGCAAAACCAGCCCAAAAAATCAAGAAACGCGATCTCCTAAGATAGTCAAACTGCGGTGTCAACGGGACAAGTAACCTAATTCTTTCTGCATCAACGTGATAGAAGCCGTGCTAACACAGTTATCTCCATGATTGCTAATGTGAAATGCTTCGAGGATTTCCCGCTCAACCTTATCCTTGCCTCTACCGAGAAAGGTAACATTGGAAAACAACGGGTAGCACCCGCAATCGCGGCAATGGCGAGGCAAGTTTGCTCCGTCAGCCGGAGTCAGAGAGTTATGGTGCTCTCGTAGCCTTTCATTTATACACCGGCCAGTTTGACCGATGTAAACTTTTTCGCATGTCAGCGGTATCTTATAAACCACCCGTGTCGCACAAGGAACATAGCAGTTTTGATGCCGCGTCGAACAAACAGGTGGTCTAGTTCTGCCACGCGCGACACGTGAACAAAGGCTTGAAAGTTTGCAAGGAGCAGAAAAGACAACATTGACACCTTGTCTTGCAGCAACTTTTTTGATATTGTGGGAAGCCCCATGCACATAAGGCATCACCTCAAATTTTCTTCTTTCAGCCCTAGTAGGGTCAGCCACCTTTTCGTCACGGCTCTTAATTCTTTGCAGCAACGACTCTGCCACAGCATTCAAAAGCGGTTTTGGGAAACCGGCCTCTTGCAAACGCTTAACCTGGTTGTCGAAACTTGACTTCATGCTATGGTGGCAACTCTTCTGCAGAGCATTGCGAAAACAGCTCATGGCAATCCCTCTCTTGACGACTTTTGAGTGTGCAGACGAGTACGGTAATAAAGCCTTCTTACTCCTAGGTAAAAAACACCAGCATACATGGCCATCGTCACGAAAAGTTAGTTGAAGTTCTAAAAAACGAATCGACTGGTTAGCGGGTAGTTCAAAGGTAAAAGAAAGGGAGCTTGAGCAAGCTTTAAAATCTTCTAAGACATTTTCTACAACCTCATGCAAGGAGTCAGTCGGTGAAAGATTTAACATTATCAAGAAATCGTCAACATATCTAAAAACTTTGCACACTCGTTTGTCAAGAAAAGAGCCTAAAAGTGTGTTGTCAAACTTTGCTAAAAAATTTGGCACAAGATAGGAGCTACGCTAGCACCAATACAGATTCCTTTTTTCTGTATGAACAGACCGCCCTTAAAATCTACAAGGGTAGATGAAAGATAAGTAGTTAACAGTTCTAAGAACGCATCGACGGAGATGCCACAAGCATTTTGGAAGGCAACTAGGCCGTTCTGTTCAATCACTTCACGCACTGCAACAAAAAGTTCGTCATGAGGGATGCTGTAAAACAAGTCTTCGATGTCAATAGAAAACCCAGCGTTGGCTCCGGGAATGCCGTCGCTGAGAACTTCAACCACAGCAGCTGCGCTTGCAACGTAGCAGGGGTCCTGCACATCAAGGGACTGCAGGTGTCGCTGCAAATACTGGCCCACTAACTTTTGCCAGGTGTCAGCCTCGGTCACAATGGCCCTCAAAGGGCAGTCCGTCTTGTGCGTTTTTGCGGAGAAAAAGATTTGGAGGCGATTACCTTTGCAATTCTTCACCTTCTGAGCCAGATTATCCAAGTTGTTGGCTTCTAGGAGTCTCACGGCTGTGGTCTTCAGTTTTGAAGGCTTGCGTTTCGTAGGAAGGAAATTCTTGTGTACGGCTGCCAAAGCCTTATCACCAAACGTGCTCGTAGGAAGAACCACAAACCCTCCTTCCTTGTCCGCTTGAAGAAGTGTCAATTTGTTTTCGATGAAGTGGTCCACCACTTGGTGAAGAGCAGGGTCCATGTGCCTTTGTTGTTTACTGTCTATCTTGCTTAAGACGTCGATGCCTTCAGACAAACACCTCTGCTTCTCGTCTATCTCGGCTTTCTCTGCCACACGATGTACAGTAGCAAGGAGCTCATGTCTGCTGACACGAGGCTCCATACTGTACTTGGGCCCATTCTGTAGTAGGTCATCAATTGCCTTAGGTACTGACGTTCCTTCCAGATAGGTAACAGAGCCTCTGTGCACTTTTGATTCCTCTACGCGGGGACGTACAGGCAGTGACTCGAGGCAGGTCTTCGTAACAAAAGGTTTATTCTTACATACTGCTGCGGCAGGGGGTCGGGCTTCGTTGGGGCAGCGGAGGTCAGGTGGTCCTCGGGCAGGGCAGGTGTCGGGAGAGCCGGTGTCCAAAAAGAGGGCGCCTTGGTGGTTGCGCCTTCCTTAAGAAGGCTCGCTCGCGTAGCCTGGTTCCCCCCCGCTCCACCACTCGGGAGGAAGGGCTCGAGGCTACCCGCGGTGAGCGGCGCGGGATTTGAGTTGGCCCGCGAGCGGACCCTACAATACCTCAGCAAAGTCAATGTGCCTACACGGCCTAGTTGGTAGCGTGCCTGGCTGGCGACCCAGGGGTCATGGGTTTCAAGGCAGACAGAAATTTATTAAATTTTTTTGTACGTAAAAACTATTACTTTATAAAGTGAAGTAGTTTCAGACATGTGCTGACATTTGATTCAAATTACAAATCCTCGTTTCAATGACTTTCACTGCAGACACACATGTGTGAAGCGGGTTTTTTGACACAATGCCGGCTGGGTAACACTGGGTTTTCTGCTGAATGGCAGCCTTAATGCTCTCGTGTTAGAAACCTCTCTCCTTGACAGTGGTGTGTGCAGGCTTTCCATACCTTTTTTCTGGTTGCACATGTCACCCAATAACTTCTTAGCACTAATTACGATGCTGCCACATATCATACAGCACTAATGATATTACTTGGTAGTAATCAGAAAAAAAATTATTCTTATAGTGTGAAGAAAAATAACAGCCCATTTCCATCTGCCTTGGTTTGGTTTTAAACTTCTGCTTCAGCTTGAAGAGGTAATAGCCAGCAAAGTTGTACAAGGCTAATTTTTCAGGGGGCCTAAATTTGTGTGGTTGTGCGGTATCTTTTTCTCGTGCTTTTTCTTGTGTTTTTACTCGTGCCATTTCATTTATATGCTGCCTCACCTGTCGCAATAAACCATTTGGTTGTTAGTCAGCGCTGGTGTTTGGTCAAATGTTTAGGGGAATCCCCCAAGGTGGAGTAGCTTTGTTATAAGGGAGTAATTACTCATTGGCATCCACCCGAGCGCAGCCATACGGCTACAAAGGAAAGCTATACAGCTTTGTCAGAAACTTCGTAGTTAAAGAAAAATTCGTCCTGGTCTTTTTCTGGTCTTTTCTTTAAAGGGTCCCTGAAAGGGGTGTCTGAGGTTGGCAAACAAATACTTGCATTATGTAGAGCGTAGGCTACTGAACGTTCATGCCACGTACAACACATCAAAAGCGAGTAGATAATTTATAATACATTTTCAAAAACTGCTGCTCTCGAGCCTTGCGGCGACCAGCGGCGGTGAACTTCCGCCCGAATCTGTACTCATTACGTCATTTTAGTACTCTTTACGTCACCAGCGCAGGGCTATCATTGGTTCGCGGTGACAACGTGAAATCGCATTATTTAACAAACTAAAAGCTCTAGATACTTCACATTCTTACTCTTCACGGAACCATTTCGCATTTCAGCAAGGAGAGTTGTCGTTTATATGCATGTTTACGCGGTTATTGTGTGTTGGGTGTCAGAAATTAGTACTGCACTTCCGGTTTACAATATTTTCGTCTGCTCGTGCTGCTTGTGTCACTCCGCCGGGGCCGCCGTCGAACCGAGAATCGAGGTGCGATTTGGAGTTACCGCACTACTGATTTCTGTCGCGACCTCCGTCGCATGCGCAATCAAAATGGACCGGCCGTGCTGTGTCGTTGGTTGCAAAGCCAGGGTTCGGCAAGATGTTGCCCTTCGGCACTGTCTGCCGAAAGATGGAAGTGAGCGAGCTGTCGTCGTCGTCAGGATTCAGCGCCCGATTTCTGAACGGCGTGTCCTTAAAACCTTGGCCGACGCGCCGCACCGATCGTCGCTTGCGAACTGCCGCCCCACTAGAAGCAGGGACACACGGAGCGGTGAGCATCGCGGCGCCGCTCTACCCAAGCTCCGCTCACAACCGGTGTCGCACTTCGCCGCCGTGCAGCAATGCCTGAGCGCTGCTTGGGATGGTCTACAAATATCACAAGGCAAGATCGCCTTGTTATCAGAAATACTTCTCGAGCAGCGACAAAGCATGCCTGCTTATGTTGCGAGCTTTCGGCAACGGCACCGCTCGCGGGCGCTCCGGGCGACGAGCTCTGCCGCTGCCTGGCTGCCGTGGTCGTCGCTAGGCCTATTGCCGCTTTGGCATCGAAGCTGCAGCGGCCGGCGCTTCGGAAGTCGCCTGAGCTATAATAAAAGGCTTACTCTACACATCGCTTTGCAGTCAACAGCATCATCTCACAATAAAATAATAGTATGGTCACTTTCCGCGACTCCTTCAGCAGCGAAGCGAGCGGGCGCCAGGCGAACCGGACCCCACGTCGGGCCCGCGGCAGCTGCGAGACGGTTGTGGCAAGAAATTTGCTCTTATCACAGTCGTTACCTTTACCAGCAGCTCAGTATTGGTCAGCGATCCTCAAAAATGACACATTTTTCACATTTCTTATCCCAGGGTTTATCATTTACGTCAAGAACACATTTTAGCTCGTTTTTATGACGCCGGCAGACGGGATCCAGGCTGGCCGGCCGGCATGCTCGGCGTACGTCACGTTCGCACAAGAAAATGCAAAACAGCTATGATACCAGAGAGGATGATTCCTAGATTCGAGCAACGAAAATATGTCTGTGCAAAAGTGGATCTTTCGGCAACGATACCGCCTGCGGCAACGCCGCGCGACGAACTGCGCGCTGGTCCCAGGCTGCCCTAGTCGTCGCTAGGCCTATCTGGTTTCGCATTGAAACCGCAGCTGACGGCGCTTCGGAAGTCGCCTGCGCTATAATAAAAGGCCTACTATTCACATCGCTTTACTGCGAACTCGTCCCATAATAAAAGATATGTTCGATTTCCACGATGCCTTCAGCAACGGAGCTAGCAGACGGTAGGCGAGCCGCACCAAGTAGCAGCAGCACCAAAGCGGCTGTGGGATGAAATTTGCTTGTATCGCAGTCATCACTTTTACCAGAAACTCGGTATTGGCCAACGATCGTCAGAAATTATGCATTTTTGACATGCATCTATCCAAGGGCTTGCTATGGACGAGAACAAACAATACTAGCGCGTTTTTCAGTCGCCGGCGGCCGGCATCAAGGCTGGCAGGCCGGTCCGGCGTGGCTCGGCCCCGAGCGCCCTGAGCAGCGCGCTGTACGGCACCATGACGCTGCCGCTCTCCGCGCCCGCTTCCCGTCGTTGCGTTTTCTGCGCGCGGCTCGTCGTTGACATCCAGCAGGTTGGACGCAGGCGACGAGCTGCGATCGGTTGTTACGACGTCGTTCACAACGGCGCGCCGCAGCGAATCGCACACACTTTTCGCACATATGTACCCGCCTTAAGGCTGAAATCCCATTTCGGCACTCATCCGCAAAAGTCGTTCCTTCAGCTCGGGGTCCATAGTGCGAGAGAAGCCGCAGCGACGGTTTCGAGACACAGGTGAACACAGCAGACAGCGGGAAAGCGAGCGAGCGAAAGAGCGCGTCAACCGGAAGTAAACAAACCGATCTCGTCGATGACGTATTTGTGGGCGGAGCATGGTCCCGGCCTGTAATCTTTATTTTTTTATGGTTCGCTCCGGTGTACGAGTTGAGAGGGAAAAGGCTGGTGGTCATTTTTAATAGCCATTATCTCTGGTTCCACACAAGGTAGATCAAAAATTTTTGCGGTAGGATGATGGATCGTTCAATGTCTATCAATACTTCGACTTCTCTTTGCCTACATGGACACCGTTTCAGGGACCCTTTAACTACGAAGTTTCTGAGAAAGCTGTATAGCTTTCCTTTGTAGCCGTATGGCTGCGCTCGGGTGGATGCCAATGAGTAATTACTCCCTTGTTACAAATCTACTCCACCTTGGGGAATTCCCCTAAACATTTGACCAAAACAGTTCCCACTTCGAGTTATTGATCAATGGCGGCGGTCTCGGTGAGCACGCCACACACATTAGCTGTGATGGTGCTGAATGCGACACGAAAGACCCTGTGAGCCTGTCATATACCCCATTACCACGCTCTGAGGACATCTTTTAAGGCGAAAACCTTTAATACCTCACCGTTGTCGAAAGAAGGTTGTCAGCAGAAGCTTGTCAGCAGAGGTGTCACACTTTTAATTTTCTTCATTACGGCCCCTCTTTCATCTTTCACTCCCTCTTCCTCCCTTCCTGTACAACCGGATGACGGGTGTCCACTGAGATATGTGAGACAGCTACTGCGTAATTTTCTTTCCTCAAATACCATTTGCATTTTCTTCATTACGGTCCCTCTTTTTCGTCCCCTGTGGTGCGCTTGCCCGCAATGCACTCCCAACTGTAGTTAGCTCCCCCGAAACGCACTCTTCTCAGTTTGGTTACTTTAACTAACAGGGGAGGGCGCTCGCGTCGCAGCGACACCAGCGCCACGGATGGCGTTTTGCTGCGCGCTCGCGGGGAGCGACGGGCTCTCTTCTCCTTGGGACCGGGAAGCACGCGGACGTTTCCGCGCGCCACTCCGCTCTTCGCCGCGGGCGTTTCGTGGTTGGAACTTGCTCCCGCCACCCCGTTCCGTCGGGCCTCGGAGCTTCCCTTTGCCCTACCGTGGGCGAACGTTCGCTCGTAACCGTGCTGGTGAGTCGGACATCTTCGATTCCTCAGTGTATTTTGTTGCTAGCTGGCGTTATTGTTGTTATAGCAATAAATGCCTTCTTTGTGTCAGCCAGTGTGTCGTTCCTTTGTTCCCGCAAGGCCCGCCGTGGTCGGCGAGCGCTCGGTAGCGTACGCGACCACGGGGTGGGGGCCACGCGGTTTTGAACTGGGTCAGCTGCGGATAAACGGGGGAGAACGGATTTATCTCCCCCATTTCAACCCCACAATACATAACACCTAAACGCGAATGTGTGTAAATGCGTCCCTACTCTCCTATGGGGGGATTGTACTTTAACTTTATCAGATACAAGACTAACTTGAGTTCCCTAGAAATTGGAAAAACAATTGTATTGTAAACAATGTGACTTAACATCCCTCAGCGACACATTAGCTATTAGGAACACCATAACGGGGGACATTAGATTAATTTTGACCAGCTGGGGTTCTTTAGGGTGCACGTGCAATGCACAGCAATTGAGGATTTCTGAATTTCTCCTTGACTCAAGTCCTACCGACCTAGCAAGCTGCCGCGTTAAGGCCACTGACCCAGTGGTTCAAATTGGAGGAGTAGATAGAACAGCAGCAGGAAAAACAATTTTGCGAAAGGACTCGAGAAAGAAAAAAAACTTGCAAAGACAAAGCTAGGAAAATGTGGTACATAGCTTTTGCTTGTTAATATCCTAGAAGAATCAGCTCGAGCATTTCGAAAAACAGAACCCAAAGCTATCTGCACCCAGTTTACACATTTTACATCAGTGCACATATCCTCATACGTGCAACCAAGATATGCAATGCACCATTTCCAACTGCAGTTCTCACTCTGTCAGACAAGAAATAATGAGCTAATTCTAGACAAAGAAGAAAAGGGTTTTAGGAATAGGAAAAAGCGTGTGTTTAGCCTGATTGGCTCATGGTTTTGTTCTGCTGGGTCGTCGGCAAGTCTGGCAAGGATATTAGACTAGGTTAAGCTGTGATCGAGGCTAAGGTGATCCGATCTATTCGTGCCTGGAAGCTGATGAACATGACAATATGCAATGCAGAGTGCAAGAGTGTGTTGCAGTTTAACACGAGGCGTGATCGGCTGTGGCGATAGCATAGTACTCTAGAGCACTGGCCAGCGAAGCTGACCTGTTCGCGCCGCTGCAGGTTCGAATTCCAGTCGCAGCAGTATTTATTTTATTATTTATTTCACACACAACAAACTTAATGTGGTGTAACTGTTGCTAGGCAACAGCTCAAGACCGAAAGATCGGTTGACAAGATTCATGGTCGGGGTTGGTGAGCGCGTGAGGATGCGCAAAGGATCAGTCAGAGGCTGCCTTCATTTGAATAACAAAAATTGGATAGAGAGGCTTTTATTCCAGGACGCACTGCTGGAGAGCTTATTTACAAAAACATGCGCAGATATGCACTTCCCTTCATGTGACAGTAACCAAAGAAAGCCAGAGAAATGGTCTGTCTCCAGAGCACTTCAGATCTTTCGTATTTGAAGGCGTCACGCAATCTTCATAACCACCCCCCCCCAAAAAAAAGAAAAAACAATTTTGAGGGACGGGCACAGGGAGCTTTCTTTACTTTCAATAGCTCGAAGCATCACACTGGCATCGAGCGCAGTGCGCCATCGAAGCCCCGTATATAGTTAAAAATTTCACTCCATGAAATTGCTATGCACGCCAAATCTGAGATCCTGCATGATAATTCTTTCACCTCTGTGGAACAGTGGAGAGCTGAGTTAGTCGAGACAGCCTGATGATGACTGTGGCCTTGTCCTTTGAATCAGACGGGCACAGCTGGTGTGGTGTCCAGCCAGAGTACACAAACACATGCACACAGTACACATAACTAGTCACTCCCTACACAGAATGCATGCACACGCATGAACATATACACACAACTGGAACAGCAATGACAGCAGCACATCGTAAGCTTGCTGGCCATTTCAGTGACTGCTCCCTCATGACACCCTCAACCAGTATTTTTAGAGGAGCTCCTAGTCGTCTGTACACAGCACCCACCACCAAGCAATTAAGGTGCTTCTCGATGGTCTCCACTGGGGCTCGGATATTACGTTTGCTGCTGTGATCGCGATCCAGTACCTCTAGCTGGGCGGGAAATGGAGACCCAAATGCCTATAGAATTTGTCAGCCGTGGTGGACTAGAAAGGCCTTGGCAGCAGAGAGCCAAGTGTTCCGCAGTTTTGTCTGCTTGCCCACACATACAGCATAGGCCCCCTGCAATAGCCAGGCGGCGCCGCTGTCGCGCTGCTTACAGCGCCGCCACCATATGTTTTTTTTGACACTGGGTAGGCGGACGCTCTTTGCGGCGTGCGCGCCCAGTACGAATTTGAAGATGTCTGTGGTTTTATATTGCGGATTCAAGCCTATTGATGCCATCGATGTGCATTTTCGGCGACCGGAGCTCGAAAAAGGACGTCGCCTTTACGAGAGCAATCATGTGCACTCAGTAAAGGAAACGGACGGCTCTGAAATTTCGGCGAAGTGTCAGTCTCAGCAGGGCAAACACGTGTACGACGTTCAACTTGAGGTGAGTTAAACGTGGACTTACTTGCACCCTCATGCATGCTTACTCTCAGCGGGGTTTCTTTAAGAAACACTTGTTGCTATTGCTCGGAAACGAACCTTATATTGTAAGAGGCTGCGGCATCCGAGAAAAGTTGCGGCGGCGGTTCGTTTGCATAGTTGCAGTGGCGGTTGGCTTGCGATCTTCGAGATTGAGTCATCATTGCGGCTAAACTCGCAATTTTCATTCGCAGCTCGTGCCAGGCGGACGAAGAATTCTGCAAGGGAAGTGCAGCTGCCGCTACGGCATCCTAGGCGATTGTAAGCACTGCGCGGCTGTCGCTTTGTTTATAAACCTCCACGAAGACGCCTCTTGTACAAGTGGCCCGCAGGCTTGGGGAAAGCCATCAAAGCCTGCTACTAACGATAAAGCGTCGATCGGAGAACTCTTCGGAGGTATGGTATCACTGGGGCGCTGTTTCGTCGTTATCGCGCTGCGGTTTTTCTATTTCCTGTAGTGCATGTGTAAGCAACAGGGACAAAGTTTAGATGCACGGGACCCGCGAATATGTGAATTTTTCCCGTAGCGTGTAACTGAAAGCACAGTAAATAGTGGTGGGTGTACTGAAAGAATTGCATCTGTTGAGCCCAGACTGAACGTCCAAGCAACGACACAGTGAGCCTCTTAATGACTCCCACGGTATCCAGATGTTTCCAGCTGAATTCAGGTTGTTAATAATGATAGGGCAGTTTCGTGCATGACCTTGCTTTTTCTGCACTACTTTGTTTTTGGCTGTTTTTTTTCCTGCCGGTACAGTAGCACAATCACTAAACTAATTGCCCACACCCACCTTTCTGTTCATTTCTTGCAAAGTACCTTGACGCAGGGCACTGCGTGTAACTGACTCAGCATTGCAAGTGCCCATTTTTAATGCGCCGCTGTTGTTCTCGTTTCCCTATTTCCAGACAATACTAGCCCTTTTGTTGGAAAAAGGCCACCTACAGAGTTCCCACCTTTTCACATACTTGAATATTTCAGTGGAATTGATTCGCCCTTCACTGAGATGTTGCAACAAATGCAAAAGAGCGAGGCTGAAATCATTTGTTCCGAGATTGTTGATGATGCCCTGCAAGCAGCAGTCACAATTTCACAGCGGAAGCGTATTGATGCATTAATTCAGCCGTCATGCAAACCGCTGCATATGCTGGAAGTGTCGGGCATCTTTCCGACATTACACATAGCCCCAAAAAACCACTTGCAACAGCTGACAGCCGAAGAAAGGGATTTTTACAGAGACCGCGTTGTATGCCAGTCAGTGCGTGAACTCTGTGTGCAAACCATTGATCAGTCAAGTTGCCCAAGGTAACATAACACCACTGCATTGTGTCGAACATGCTGCATGACCTTGTACAGTGCACTCTCTACTTGTTTGGTTTTGTACCTGCTTCCAGGTGGCACGAAGAAAGAAAAGTGCGCATCAGCAGTACAACTGCACACTCCATTCTTCGTACCCGACGTGGCCCGGAACAGGTCCTTGCTAGCATACTGCAAAAGAGGCATTTTTCTTCAGAAGCTACATCATATGGTACGTAAAACACATTACTGCTCTGGTTTCGAGTGTTGCTTCGTTTTGCTGTGAAAGCAACACTACTGGAGCCCAGCTCTGCTCGTCGCATAGGCTCGTGGCGGTGTGGCCACCAAACGTTCTTGTGCCGTTGCCTAGCAAACCGAGTAAGTTCAGAGAGCACCGCGCCATCTGCGCGAGAGGCTTCTCGGGAAGAGGAACATGGGTCGCATGAAGCCTACGGGTGGCTGTGGTAGAAACAGCCACCTGCCAGTGCAGTGATAAATCTCCTAACCGCTGCGCCACTGCACTGTTAGTGGTACGAGGACTCAATGCCATCTATGAATGTTAAGCAGAGAATGAAAAATTCTGCATACATGTGCATTCACCCTCTACTGGTGTCGCGTCGTGCTCTTGAGGAGCTTAAGTGTCCTCTCCAACTGAAGAATGAACACCTGCTTTCACATCTGTTCTCGGTTTAACTACATTATACCCCCACCAATTTTTTAGGGCTGCGGATGGAGCCAGAAGCAAGGAGAGACTTCGAGCAACATCATGGTGTTGAAGTCACTGAGGTGAGCAGTTTATCCTTACTTAGATATTGTGTAATTTCAGTCATAATCAAATAAAGGGCACCTTTTTGACAAAGTGGTCAAGTATTGTTCAGAGGCCTTCATAAAGTAAGCATGATACAATGCTATGAATTCAAGCAGTTGTTGAGCAGCTGCATTCTCTTTTCAGGTGGGCCTCCTCCTCCATCCCGAGCAACCATGGCTTTGTGGAAGTCCTGATGGTATATTTTTAACATCCAAGGAGACATGCTTGCTGGAGATTAAATGCCCGCATAAGTGCAAAGATAAGGACATTCTAGATACGTCGGGAAACAGTGCTGTTGAGTATTTACAGTGCACTGGCGGCCAGCTGATGCTCAAGAAGTCGCACAGATACTACACACAAGTACAAATCCTCCTGTATCTACTTAATGCTAAGGAGCGTTTTTTCTTTGTTTATTCTAAGAAACAAAGTGTGACTGTTCTTGTTAGCACAGATGACACTTTTCTCCAGCAGGCTATCCCAGTCCTGGAAGATTTTTACTTTAAGTGGCTTTTGCCTGCCCTTGTGAAACAGCAAAATGCATGAATTTTTGTTGTCAGCACGAAAACCTTTTTGTATTTATTCAGCACGTGGCATTGAGAATTCTAAAGATTGTAAAGTGCGAGCTAAAAACCGCAAAGGACCACCTATGTTTTGTACAAAAGCTACAGAAAACAATAAATGATCATTTCTTTTAGTGTATGAACACCTTGTAAAAATTTTGTAAATAAAAATTTTATTGAAGTACACATTTCACTGAACTTGCGTTCTTGGCAAAGTGCAGAGAAACAAAACCATATATATACAGTAGGTTGCTGGAAACATACAATGCTGTCTTGAAACCTTGGCTGTTACACCATAACATAACCTTGATTTATTTATTTATTGAAAGTACCTACAGTGCCCATGAGACATTATTGTAGGGGGGTTATCACTATATACAATAACACATGCAAAGAAGATATTGGAAAACATGTCAGCAAGGATAACACAACATATTAAAAGAAGTCTAAATGAGTTTACAACTAATATGAGTGATGGCACAGTGCTGGTAAACACACGAGACCTGGAAAAAAAAATACATCACACTATCGCTTCAACAGCACTTTCGAAATCAGGTGCACAAACCACATCATTCGGAAGCTTATTCCAGCCCAGGATTGTGTTAGGGAAAAACGAATACTTAAATACATTAATGCGGCATTGATAACTATTAATCTTTTTCGTGTTATCGAGTCTCTCCGAAATGTAATATGGCTGCTTTAGATAAGTGTTTTTATTAATACCGGTACAACCATTGTAAATACTGTGCAAGAACTTCAGCCTGAAGATTTTTCTTCGGGTTGCTAAAGTCTTCCAACCAATACTGTCGCGAAGTTCGGAGCTCTTTATATGAAAATTAAAATTTCCAGTCACAAACCTTGCAGCGCGTTTCTGTACCCTTTCTAACTTGTCAATGAGTGTGCCCGTGAAAGGGTCCCATGCTACACATGCATATTCTAATACTGGCCTGACATTTGTTAAATATAATGTTTCTTTTAGTACCTGGGGAGAGCTTTTGAAATTTCGTTGGAAAAAATACAAAAGACGAGAAGCTTTGGCAGTGATCATGTCAACATGGGATGTCCAGTCGAGGGATGCTGTGAGTATAACACCAAGATATTTAACCTTATCAGTAGTTTGGATAGTGTCATGGTTTAAAAGGTACGATCCAATAATTTTCTTTTTTTTGTTTGTAAATTGCCCATGGAAACACTTAGATACATTCAATTCCATGCCCCACTTCAAGCACCACTCGCAAATTCTGTCAAGGTCAGCCTGTAATGCACAAAGATCATCAAGGCACGTGACAGGGGAATACAAAACGCAATCGTCAGCATACAGTCTGACAGTGGATCTGAGGCCGACAGGTATGTCATTGATGAATATGAGGAACAGTAATGGTCCGAGCACCGAACCTTGTGGCACTCCAGATAAAACATCGACAGGCGAGGATGATGCACCATTGATTACCACCTGCTGCTGGCGTGCCCTTAAATAATCTTGTAGCCAACCGAACAGACAGTCAGGGAGACCAAGGCATGACATTTTTTTTAAAAGAAGGTGGTGCGGTACAACGTCAAAGGCCTTCTTAAAGTCTAGAAAAATATCATCTATCTGAAAACAGTCGTTCATCCCGGATGCAATGTCATGAATGAACTCAAGTTAGCTGCGTTGCACATGACAGCCGTGATCGAAAGCGATGCTGCGCTGATGTGAAAAAACTGTTGTCTTGAAGGTATTTTACAAGTCCAGAATAGATTATGTGCTCCAGGATTTTGCAACAAACAGATGCCAAAGATATGGGGCGGTAATTGGAAACCTGGCTGCGATCACCCTTTCTGTGAACTGGTGTAACATTGGCTATTTTCCAGTCTGTAGGTAGTTTCGCGGCCTGTAGTGACTTGTTGAATAAAGTAACCAAAAAGGGACTGATATGTTCTGCACAGTGTTTTAGAATATAGTTAGGAATGCCGTCAGGACCTGGTGCGGAATGCGCATTTAGGTTTTGTAGCAATGATTTGACACCTTGATCGGTTACAACCATATCTGTCATTGCATTAAGCTGTTCCTGCTGTTCCGTAATTGCGTCTGAGCACCAAGCTGAGAAGACGGAGTGAAAATATGCATTGAAACACTCTGCTCGGGCTATGTCGTCTTTCAACAGATTGTCGCCATCCCTGATGGCCGGAATACCAACAACATCCTTTTTGTTGCATTTGATAAAGCGCCACACTTCTTTTGGATTCGTTTTTAGTTTGTCTGCCAATGAGGATAGGTACAAGCTCTTTGCTGCCTTTAATTCGCTCTTAAGGTTTGCAGTCAGGATTCTGAGTCGCGCGTACACAGATGGGATTTTTGTTTTACAATGATTAAACCTATGGGAAAAGAAGTTTGGACAAGCATAACCTCGCAGTCAACACATCATCAGACTAACTACATCCACTACAAAAAACAAATACAAAAACACAAATAACCCCGTGCTGTGCAGTGTCAGCATACTGAACACCAGGTGGTCTAATTAATTTGCAACCCTCCACTACAGCAATACCTTGTTTGTTGGGTTGGAGTGTTAAACCCTACAATTTACAATTTTTATGAATGACAAAAAAAGTCGCTCAACGTGGCTTGTAAAAATGTGACCAACAAAACCAGTGTGTGTCTCTCGTAGCCTGAGTAGTTTTGGGACGTTAAACCCCACAAAGTCAATCAAAGCAGGACGTCATTAAACAGAAAAAAAATCAATGGAAGGGAAAAAAAGATAAAACACTATTTACATTTAATAAGTGGAGGCTGCAGATTTGCTAGTACACAGCACATGTGAAACACATCAGTCATTAGTGGTATTAGCTCAGCTGGCACCCTGTTGTTTAAAATGTTGTGTATTTTAATCCTTTGGATCATTCGCTCGACATGAATCCTTACTAGTGCCACATTGTACGTGTCCCTGACCTCTTGTGCAGTGAACTGAGGGCCTTGTAAAAATGGAGGCATCACAAGCACAGCGTTCCGTGTCCCCAAAACTGTGCGGATTCCAGGGAACCCTTTGTCTGCGAGAATTAAGTCGCCTGCCTCAACCATGTCAAGAAAGCCGGAATCAACAGTGATGTGGGTGTCGGACATCCTGCCCCCATAAGCATTTGAATGGAAACAAATTGCTCCAGATGGCAATATGCCAACCAGAAATTTCAGAGTATATCCACCTTTGTACATGGAATACAGAGTTCTCTGCTGCTGAATTGTTGGTGGCTGCTCAGTGCGGACTTCTGTGCAGTCTATAATCATAGTGCAGCCAGGATAGTGTGCTTTGAAGCAAGTTGGCATTGTAGCTTGAATAACTCTAGTTGGTGGACGGAAAAACCATTGTTTAGTAGCAAATGCAAGGGTTTTTAAAACGCTTTTGAAGTGCCGTGATGCTGAGGTTTCATTTATGTTAAATAGGCAGGCCAAGGACGAATAGCTAATACCAAGCTTGAGCTTCATTAAGAAAATGAGGAGCTTATTTTCTTTTGAAACATCACACTTCCGCTCACGAGATATGGGAAGCATGCTTAGCAATAGAGCAAAAACTACACAGTTGATACTGCACAAATCTTCAAGAGCACCTGAAGACTTCTCAATGCTGTCATAACCAGCAAAGCAGCTTGTCCGGTGGTCTGGTCCGCTGAAGGTGCTGGTAACAGCTGGCTTATGCTGCACCTCACAGTCACGGGTCTCATGATGCGTGATCTGGGTCGACACGTCACACCCTTGGGCACAGCAAATATACACAGAAAAGCTGCCACTGCCAGCACTTTCGTGGTCTGTTTGAGTTTCCTGGAACAAATTTCAAAGTGATTAAGAGTTTACAATGCCATTACAATGGCCACATTAAAAAGCAATTGTAACAAATGTATGTTGTAACAAATGATTATGTTGTATATGTCCTTGCTGGCCCACAAAGAAAAAAACTGCCTGTTGCATGCTGCGTCACATTGCGTGGAGGAAGACGATATGTCGCAGTTGGCATAACTCTAGGCCATTACTTTGGAAAAAGCACCTTTCCTGGCCCGTCATGCACACAGATAGAAAGCATGATGCAGAATATTAAAGCACAACTGATTCAAGGGAAGCTACATATGACTAAGTTTCATAATTCAGAAATATTGTTTTACTTCACCACTGCAACTTTACAGCCCTAATGCATGTGTTCTTAATTTCCCAGAAAATTACTGATTTTCACCTCCTTCAGTTAGCTCATATTTCAAAATATTTGGTCATATAGTGTACTGCTCCTGACCTGGTAATAAACAAAACCAGAAACATGTGGCCCTCAACAGCTAAAAAAAAATTGCATAGTGGCATCACATTTCTCAGCCCTAGCATAAAGTATAGCAAGAGAAAGAGGCAGTTGCACTTAATGCGATGCTGGAAATGTTCTCTTGGTGCTTAGAGCATATATATTGCTGCAAACATAGCGCTTGTGCTGCCAGACTGTAGTGAAACGTTCCTGACAGGACATCGAAGCTCACCACAGAAGCAACTCCCGAATGGGTTTCAGCTGCAGCACACAGGAAGTCGAGGCCATTCAAAGGTTCTCCACCGGATGTGTCCAGCTCAGCTGGGCCACATGTAGGGGAATGGCCATCGTCAGTGGCACATGCTGCGGCTTCTTGGTCTTGTGGACCTGCAGTAGCAGGCACTGCAGATCTCTGCATCCACCTGCAAAACCATTCAAAATCCATAAATGAGGAGCCCTTTATATTCAGCATGCATGCATATGTTTAGCTCTAATGCAAAGAAAAACATGAGTCAGACTTGTAAGAAGTAAATAAATATAAACAAGCTACCTGTTAAATCTTGACAATTGGCCAGCAGAATCCCCCGACCGTTTCCTGTACACAGGTGGGAAGATTGTCGGGAGATAACCGGGATGCGTTTCAATGGTGCTCTTTTCGCCATTGACAAAGTGCTTTGAGCATATTCTTGTGTTGTCATTTGGGCTCCAGTTGGAGAAGTCTTCACCACTGAAATATAATGCAACCAAATTTGAATGACACACAACACTGCAAAATCAATTCACCCCTTAGAAAAAGCATGCAAATCTGCGCGAGACGCGCAACACACATAAGGGAACGACAAACGGGAGTGGGACCTGAATTAATCACCTGAGATTCGCCCCGCGAGGCGTGCTGCGTAATTTGAATGACACATAACACTGCAAAATCAATTCATCCATTTAGAAAAAAGCATGCAAATCTGTGCGAGACGCGCAACACACATAAGGGAACGACAAACGGGAGTGGGACCTGAATTAATCACCTGAGATTCACCCCGCGAGGCGTGCTGCGTAATTTGAATGACACATAACACTGCAAAATCAATTCATCCATTTAGAAAAAGCATGCAAATCTGCGCGAGACGCGCAACACACATAAGGGAACGACAAACAGGAGTGGGACCTGAACTAATCATCTGCGATTCGCCCCGCGAGGTGTGCTGCGTTAATTCAAGGCACCTCGACACGCACGCGCTAACGTTGTGCGTACGTGCTTGAGTACCAGCATAGGACAAAACCCCGACCAAGAGCCCCGCTTTCGAACGCGACGAATCTCGATTTGAAGAGCGTTGTTCTGACAGAACCAGAAAAACGGCTTCTTAAAACGTGGGAGCGCGACCGAAAATCGACGATACCAAGCAAGAAAACTACAAGCGACGAATTTAATGAATGCTCAACATTATAGCTTCATTCAGCCGCTTGGCATTTATACTTTTTTTCCCTTAGCTTCACGCGAATTATAACACCAGCGCACTTACTTGACACGACGCACTGCGACGATCCACTTCAGTCGCCGGGTTGACTCGTACGGCCTTGCAGGAAAACGAAATAGCTTCACGTCTCCGTTCCCTTCTCGGCTATGACAGTCCTTCACGCAACAGTATCGCCGGTTAGTTTTTCTCCGAGTGCGACCGACATCCATGGTGTAGGACGGCCGAGGCAAAGCTTCCAGAAAATACACAACGCTGCACAATCTAGCTATTTGCGCCTTTCTCGGGAAGCGGAGCCTGTCTGGGCGCGCCGAGCTGCCTACTCAGTGCTTGTCTCTTCGGCCGCGAGACGGCGCCACATGTACCGGCAAACTACACTGCAGGTTGCCTATAGCGTGCTCTCCACTGTCTGATGAAATCGGCTCCATGGAAGGTAAGGGCAGCCTGTCGGTAGCCTTGTGAAGGCCGTAGCGGATTTTAGCGAACATCTCCACTCCGAGACACCGGAACTATAAACTCTGGGTGAAGGTCTAATTTTCCAAGGTTAATTCTTTATTCATCGTGTTGGTTCCAGTCAGACAACCACAGTCTTCTTGGAACTGAGCCGTGGGTTCACACGAGTAACCATATTCTGGCAGTTGTTTAGCAGAAATTGCAAATCCCTGGGGGGTATTCCACAGGCAGTACTAGATCGTCCGCGAAGGCTTTACCCAGCAGTCAGTGGTCGTTATTCATGCCAGCTGAGGCGGAAACCATCTGCGACCTAGCAGCTCTCGCTCGATGCTCGCCATATAGAATATACAAGTGGCTACAACAGACACCCTTAGTGCCGACCTTTCTTCACGGCGATGGGGCCGATGGAGGACCCGAAGTGCGCGACGACCGTATTTTCCTTACAGAGACGCAGAATGTCGGCCAGCAGAAGCTCCAGAGGCCCCAGGTCCGAGTCCAACAGGGAGGTAAAAACATGGGTAAAAGCACGGCATGGGGTATGCTGTCGTGTACGCTTGCTCGACATCGAGTATCTCCACATGGGTGTACTAAATGCCTTCGAGCCGACGGTCTGGACGAAATTCGTTCATGTGTGTGGACTCTGCCTCAAGCCATGGACGCCGCCTTGCCTGAACTCATTCGTTTTAAACACATTTCAGCTAAACATAAGAACAAAACCTAAGAGTTGTATTATTATAGGTGAGTATTTAAAATGTAACTGAATATTCTAAAAGTTTATGTCGATTGTATGCGCCTTTTTGTTTAAATATGTTGTCACGTGGTTATGACGTACTTCCGTGCGTTTCAACAGAGAACTAGCCCTCCTACCTTGCTGTTGCAACGCGTGTGTCACCAGGTGCGGCATTTTCACAAATGCTTCGTAATATGAAGTGTAAGGGGTAGAGATATCAAATTTTTGGGTTGTCCTTCTTTGCCCTGATCGTGATGCTGTAAGCAAGGTACACGGTAGAAGAAGCCCGAACACGCATTACGTAGTTTTTAATTTACGAACATGCTAGTTGCAGCAAGCCGTTTCTGTTTCGATTCATTGTTGTCAGGTTTTTTGCATGACGTCATATGCTGGCAGTTGCAAGTGACCTGTTGACGTAGGTGCACACTATTGTAACCTCAACGGGTAGGCGCGTCGTCTGCTTTTCCTGAAAGCCATGTGCTACTCGTAAACAAGGACAGACAGACAACACGCAAGCAACATGACACGATGTCGCCGAGGGCGTGGGACTCGGAATTCCAAGAAAGATTGTAATTTTATGTTTGGCCCAAAGCAGATTATGAGAACGATGCGGAAGATGCCACAGTTCGAAACACAGGCAATTTGCTTTTCGACGCGCTGGCCAACGATTCCGAAGAAGGAGGCATACAAAGCCTGAGGCAGTTCTGAATGAGCCAGCAGGTGCAGAGCGCCGAGGCCCTAACTAGAGAGAGAGAGAGCCCTAACAGGTAGGTTGTGTGGTTAAGGTAAACTTCGCTACTGCTCTTAGAGAATTACTTTCATTGTTCGCAACATTAGGGTGTCCCAGCAATCATGTCAGATCTTTTTTTTTCCGCTATATGTCAACTACCGCCAATGCAACATCATGACATACGGCTACTGACATACGGTAACATCATGACATCAACACTATTGACCCGTATATACTCGCATAGGTGCGATCTAAGCATTTTGTGCATGTGAGTTGTGTACTTTTATAGTACACTACAGCACACACCATGCCGTTATTTGCAAACACCATGTTGCCTCTCCCTAAATCATCTGTACATTTTCGCGCATGTAGTGCCGCGGCCATTTGCTGTTCGCTTAGTTGTAGTGGCATAATTTTGCCACTATAGCACACATCACGTCACACACACACTTCTTGGCTCTTCGACCGTATCCTTTCTTTCCACTGTTCTCGCGCTTATCGCCACATGTTATCTTACACACAAATATGCGTTCAGTGCCTATGTACAAAAAGCGGTTTGATTAAATCATCTTCGGCTGTGGGTGCAAAAGAGGATTTGAGTAGCAGTTTTGCGAGACACGATGGGAAGAATACGAAACCGTGCATACGATCGTAGGTGTTGGGCCACTGCTAGGCCATTCGCACCGAGCTGGCGTAATACTCCGAAGAAATCTCGTAAGTGCATACCCACAGGCAAGGAAACACGGAATGCATTACAGGCAATCCAATCTTTGTAATTTGGTGTCTGAATTAACATACATGGACTAAAATGTGTACTACTTTGCGCTGTTGAAGGACAGACCAGCCCTTGTCGACGCACTGGAAATCCACTGGATACTGCTTGACACTATGCATGGACGCTGGGCTGTGCCATGCATCCGAGCACCCTAGGTGCAGTGCAATATTAAGGCGAAAGCCTTTCATGCCTCATACTGTCGTTAGCAGCGGTGTCTGCAGATCTGTCGGCGTTTCAGCGTCAATACTTAAAAAAACTGCGTCGAGGCTGGGAATCTAACCAGGGCCTTTAGCAGTTGAAGCGGAGACGCTACCACTTCGCCACGAAGGCTCAAGGTTTGAGCTTGAATAAATGCGCATCTAGTGAATGCTTAGGTTTCATAAATAAAATAAAAGGAATAAAAATAAAGAAAAAAAAAACAAAAATAAGAAAAGAAACAAAAATAAAAAAATTAATATTAAAATAAAATATGAAAAATAAAATAAAAAAGACAATAAGAATAAGGAAAGAAACAAAAATGAAAAATAAATAAATAAACAAAAACTTCGTCAGGAAACGCTTTCGCCCTGCAGCACTTTTGAGAGCCAAAGTTCCCTCTGAATTTTTTGGTCTCTTTGGTTTGTGGGTGCTTGACGTCCCAAAGCGGCTCAGGCTATGAGGGACGCCATAGTAAAGGGCCTGGAAATTTCGACCACCTGGTGTTCTTTAACAAGCACTGACATATCACATAGTACACGGGCAAAGTGTCATGCTTGCATTTATATATCCTACATTTAACCCAATGGTTCCCACTTACACTTTAAAGCTGTAGGCTGGTTGCTGTTTTGCTGGGAAAAAATACTACAGTTCGAATGAACGCTGCATCATTTCAAATGAGTTTTCAAATTTTAGCCAGGTTGCTACAATCGTGGCACTCCTGCCAGCAAAGCTAAAAGTATTGATAATGTAGCGTCTAACACAACTTCGCCACACACTCTCTTCCTCTGTTCATATGGTTATAGTATTGCTTACGCCAAATCTGCCACCTCAGTAGCTGGCACCTACCAATAATTTTGAAAAACTGATGTTAGAGTAGATTCACTGTTGTGTCAAACTAGCAAGGTTCTTCTGAGTTCTACCCATCAGTGCCACACCATAGCCCAGACCATAGGTTTCTTTTGCGGTCATCAAAGGTACACTGCATACCACAATTTGCCCGTCAGATTTGGCGTTGCCTCGGCTAGAGAAACCGTAAGGTTCTGCCGAGCTGTGTGGTGGGTGAAATCGGTAACACATTGTCTGCGCAACAACACTGCGTCTTCCACTAAGCAGAGAAGTACCCATGTCTGTCATAAACAGATCTGTGGCATAGAAACGTAATTGACTATACAATGATTTATTTCACATCAAAATGCAGAGCAGCCAAAAGAACTGCAGCTCAGTATAAAAAAAAAGTTTGACACATTTGCAATATCACATGTTCAGGCACCACACAGGACTAGTCTTACGTTTATCGTACAGTCCAGTCTTGAACAAAAGTATACGGCCCCCACATTGTAGTTAAGCCGTATGGTGGAGCATTCCAAGCACCACTGAACACCAAAGGCCCTTGACACGTAAGCACAAAGGTTCTTCTCGCCTCACAAAAATTTAGATTAATGGCCGCCTGAATCATCCACTACCGGGCTAAAAGCAAACCCTGTAGCGTGGAGACATTTCATGGGGGTGTACATGCGGAATGCTGCTTTAAATAATACGGCTGCCTGAATTTCATGCTGCAGAACAGGTTGTGTATGTTTCTTAAAATACAAGACCATTCTGTAACGACCATATATGAGAACATGCATTTGAACATGCAACAGTGCAAAAGGCAAACCAGATATTTTTACAATAAGCACCTTGCTTGAAGACAGTGACCTTGTGCCAAGCCAATTTGCCTGGTGCACACCATGCTGGCACAAAATGGGCAATGCAGGGTAAGCAGATGGGGCTCATACACGTGAGCCACTGTACTACTGTCTGATACAACTCAAAGACAAAGCGGCTTTTCCCCGTCAAAGGACTGACTTCCATCCAATGGTGGCCAATTCTCATGACCTTGCAGCGTGACAATGCAGAGAGAGGAAGGGGATAGTCCCTTCCCTGCACTGTCACGCTAGCACAGTCTTAAGAACCGATCGACGCCATTGGCTGGAAAGGGGTCCTTTGATGGGGAAAAGCTGCTTCCTTGAGTTGTATACTACAGCAGCACAACACACACTTTTACCTAATATGCACAGATCTGGCAAGTTTGGGCATATTGTAAGCAGGTGTGGGAATGGTCGTTGAAGCATCAGCTGCTCGACACTGATGGCCTCCTCAGGGATTCTCAGCAGCAGTATTAGCAATGATTCTTTCTGGAGAGTCTCCACTACGTAAATGGACAGCTCAAAATGAATGAGTCATAACATGAACTTCAAGCTCAGTAGCAACTTACTAAAATATTTACATGCATAAACTTGGCAACTGGCAAAAGCAGCCTGAAATTAAACAAACACATTCACAATTAACGACATAAAATGTATTCTCCTTTTCGGAAAATGCAGTTTTACTCTGCATTCTGTTTCCTTGTATGTGTCTCATGTTAGCAATCTAAATATTAATCTAAACGTCAATCAGTGCATTGTAGCAACTATAGTGCTCATGTGACGGTTATCACACCTCGGCTGCTGACCCGAAAGACGCGGGTTCGATCCCGGCCGCGGCGGCTAGAATTTCTTTGGAGGAGAAATTCTAGAGGCCCGTGTACTGTGCGATGTCAGTGCACGTTAAAGATCCCCAGGTGGTCGAAATTTCCGATGCCCTCCTCTACGGTGTCTCTCATAGCCTGAGTCGCTTTGGGACGTTAAACCCCATAAACCAAACCAAACGATTATCACGTAACTGGAGTCTTGAATTCTTTCTTGCCGTTGAAGCCAGTATTTATGACATATGCAAATAATTCAACACAGTAAAAGGCTACAGCAAATGACTGTAGTTGCATTCACCACAATAGAGGTAAGCTCATACAAAAAGTCTTCGACAACTTTTCTGATATATGGCAGAATGCATTTGAAAATTACCTGGGAAAACTGTTCTGTACAAGTGAAGGAACAGCTCTTGGGGTGCCAGCTCCACATGAAGTACCCAGCGGAATAAACAAGATCAAGGTAAAACTACAATGCATGCAACAAAATGGCACTCAGCTCCTAAAGGGTCGAAAGCATCCCACATTGCTGCCAGCTCCACAAGTTCCTTGAAAGCAAGCTTCTGAGTTTACAAGCCCGTCGGTGGAACAATTTATGACCAGCCTCTGAATTCATAAAAAAATACATCTGACAATGGCTTCTACTACAGCCAACTAGGAACATGATTCCCAATCCTACACTTCCTTAGGCATGCCCTGCATTGCTGCCATGCCGAGTACAAAAGTCCACTTGTGTAGAGAGTAACCAAATTACATACAATACCTAACTTGCAATAGTGATTCAGCACCTGAAAGAAGATGAAACCTCAGTGAGTGCAGGTGAAGGTTTCTGGAAATAGCCTTTCTGGGAGAGATTACAGACAACACAACCACTGAGGAAACAGCACTAGAAGAAACATAAGCAAAGTAATGCATGCTAGTCCTGAAGCAAATTTAAGATCAGGGTTCTTGGCTACCTAGACACATACGGTAAATTACTCTAAAAGCAGGCAAGTGAAACAAAACTGCCAAGTTGAACTCAGTAGACAAAGCTGGTTTGACAACAACCAGCACACATATTTCTCGTCTAAAGGAGAATTCTACAGGCAGGTGAAAGAAACACCAAGGGGAGCCTCCAACTCTGTTGCTATGGCAAATCTAGCTATGGAACACACCGAGGAACAAGTTCTCAACTCACTTCAGCCACAGCCAAAGGCTTTCCTCAGGCATGTCGATGACAGTTTCTCAATCATCAAGAGATTCGAAATTCAACACTTCCTCTCATTTAAATTCCTAAGCAGCGGGTATTCAGTTCACACTAGAAGTGGGAAAAGGAAACTTCGTTTCGTTTTTGGATGCCCTCGTAACCCGAAAACACAGCTCCCTTTAGTTTTCCGTCCACTGCAAACCAACCCATTCAGGCCTATATCTGCACTTCACTTCAAACCATCAGAAAATACATAAGACATCATTTGGGAACACATGATTACGAAGAGTTGAAACAAACTGCAGTATAGAACCCAACAAAACAAAACATGACAGTCAAGGACCTCCGCATAAACGGGTACCCAAGAAATTTTATTCAGAGAACCATTCGCCTCCAAAAACCCAACATGTGCCAAGAAATCAACCAATACCAATTATCCCCACCACAAAATACGTCACTTTTCCTTATGTCTGAATGTGCCAGCGAAACTATCACCTGTATTTTGAAAAAGGTGGGCACCGAGTAGCGCACATGCCTACGAACACGGTGGCGCTTTCCCCACCTGCTCCCACAGACTGGCCATGGAAAGAGCTCGAGCACTGCTTACAAGATTCTTTGCGCCGACTGCGACGCAAGTTATGTAGACAAAAAAAAAAACCCTAAATAAAGAATTCGACAACACAAAAACGAAGTATGCAACTTCGCAAGAGAATGCAGCCCAGTAGCCGGACATTCCGAATATGCCGACCCTAGAATAAGGTTTCAAGAAACCATCGCAGTTGAAGCCAAAAAAGAAATGAACGAAAAAAGGCTCTTATTCGAACTTACGCATATTCAAACTACCCAAAACAATATCAACGGCACAAAGGGCAACCTATCCTCCTGTGAAAGCGCTGACTTTGCTCTGCAGCTCACAGAAAAAGAAAATATGCTGGCAGCTATCCCCACACTGATTGGCACTTTTACAGCCGTAGACCGTAGCAGAGCCTGTGTCAAAACATCCTCGCCCCCTCCCACACCCGTCACAACGCCGCAGTACTTATTTTCTGCCCGCCATGTACTTAATGACACAAGCCCAAAGCCCCTCCGGCACATCCTAGCCAGAAGAAGGAGCCGAGCTGGCGCCAAAACGTCGGCATTTTGAAATAAAAAAGTTTCGGTTGGCGATGTGTCACAGTTTACCACAAGTTATCAAGCCCAACCAGACAGGCAACTCTATCAAAACATTTAGTTTTACGATGTTGAACAACAATGAATTCACAGCAGTCAACAACCGATGTACTATGCGCACCGGAATACTTTAATGCTCAACCATCCCCTCAGTGCCGAAAAAGCAGCACTTCCTTAGGCAGCTGACAAGGAGAAATCCTAACCAGTGTCAATGCCTTGCCTGTAGTGCATGTTACCAAGCGAACACAGATGTCTTCTGAAAAACGGCACTCGCACAATGAGAGCATGCATACATAATGAGTTGTAGATCATCAGGCTCGATCACACACCGATTACCCACAGGCCACCAGCATCGTTCCTCCCTATAAAGCACGCCAATGCTATCAATCTACACTTCAGCCAATAGGCGAATGCCACCATACGATTTCACCGTTGGGCCCACATAAACAACACAGACATAGTGTCAGAGAGGACACTGCACTGCTTGGTGAAAAGCCTGCGAAAATCATTACACAGTGTGCACCTTCGATGGTTGAATCTAATATAAGCAAGCCGTGCTGCAGACTAAATCGGCTGCACTCATCATGTGCTGCTATGTGATGACATTGCCCAACACGCAGAAACCCAACGCAGTAGTCCAGCTGGTCAAGGTACTGTCCCTGTGATCTGTGCAGTTGCTTTGATCCCTGGTTGTGGTGGCCACAATGCAATGGAGGCCAAATGAATTCATTGCCCATGTGCTGCGCACTGACAGTGCATGTTTAAGAGCCCCAAACAATTGCAATCATTCTACAGCCCTCTAGTGCGGCGTCTTTGATAGCCCACCTACAGCTGTGGGAAGTTAAGCACCACTTACCATGTCATACATTTGCATCGTATAATGTCAACCCATGTTAAAGAAGCCCAAGTAATGAAAATTATTCCAGCTTTCTCCACTACAGCGCACCACAGAGCTAACATGCACTTCAGTACATCCGAGCAACAACACACAGGAACTAGCACCGAAAGCCGTCAAATATGCACAGACACCAAGACAATTGTGCAGGGACTCTTGCTCACACAATCCAGATCTTCAGTTTGCTCCACCACACAGAAGCACACCATTGCTGCTGACTGCGATGAATTGTGCTGACCAGGAGACTAGAGCCATCTTCATGTGGGCTTGCACAGGTTGTCCCTTGCTGACTGGCTCAAAGCGGCTTGACAGGGATGGTGTAGCTGATGGCAGCGTACTCGCCTGGCACTGCCACAGCTGCCACTCTCCACGAGCTCGTCAACGATGCTGGGGAGCTGGCTGACGTAGCCTGCATTCCATAGAAGCAAACAGAAAAGAACCCATGAAAAAATATAATCATAAGAAACACTGCAAATAACTGGCAATTGAGGATCTCTATACCCCCCCCCCCCCAAAAAAAAAAAAAAATCAGGGCTTGGAGCCCTGAACTTGACCACTGCAGGTGCCACATTCTTTCGGGTAACCTCCGCTAATTTAAGGCGGCGGTACCACGCTAGCGGCGGTCAGCAGCCGTTTTTTATCATGTTTCTGTGAGTGGTGTGGCTCATCCGTTTGTGCTAGAAAAATTATATTGAGCGCATTGTAAAGATAATCGTATCTTCCTTGCGGTGGTATGTGTCGCTAAAAGCTATTCACGTTAGTCTGATAGCAGTCAGCAAAAGAGCGAGGGGCATAAAACAATATCTTGCTCGACTTGCCTGCGTTTGACCGGATTTTTACGAAAACTGCTGCTCCGAAAAGAAAACTGCTTCTGCAGCTTTTAGATGAAGTGTGACTCGAGACCTTTACAAGCGAGTTATTGAGCTATATTGGGCATTTATTTAGAACTGGTGCTATAAATAAGTGTGAAGTTTAAACAAATGGCACATTAATAACTCCTAGTCCAATTCATAAATCACAAACATATTTAGCAGGGTTGTAGATAGTACCCATTTTGTTAATTCTTGAAAATTTCATTGAGCTACATGTCAATTTTTTAGTTTTCATTGTTCCAATTTGGTCATAACCCAGAAACTGCGCTTGTTTCAAGCGAATTTTAGAAGCAAGTATATGTAGTATAGGGAACAAATTCGGCACACGAAATATTTAGGAAATATTCCAGACCCTCTCAACGCGGAATTTCGCTATGACAAACAGAACGGTAGTACTGCGTCATTAAATTGCGCCATTTTTTGTGTGCCGTAACCTCCGCAAAATACATCCAGCGCGAAAGATCACTGTTCCAGGCTTTTTTCACAGGAACTGCAGTCGCTGGTCTTAATACTACCAGTGATGTAAATTTGGGTATGATAAACGACTCACGTTAGCTCGCGCTCGCCCCTTTGTTGGTCGACTGGGCTGCTGCATTTGAATCTCACGAGCGTTTTGACTCAACAATGGAGTTCCGCCGGTCAACCACAGTGGCGCTGTCAAACATTTTGAAGCAAGTGAGAGGGGGAGCTTGCGGAGCGGGAGAGCGTAGTGTGTGTGTGTGTGTGAGAGAGAGAGAGAGCGCTCGCCCTCTACCGAAGTGCGCGCCTCACGTGTCAGGTCGCCGGCAACGCGAGGCTGCTGGAACTTTTCGCGGTCCTCCGCACTGGCTATATCGCCTCGCGTAATGGAAATACAAGCAGGTGGGAAGGTATTCCCTCCTCTTCCCCTCTATCTCTAGCCTTTGTTTTCCCCCTCACTGTCATCTCGCTTTCCATTTCCTTCCCCCAGCCCCAGCTCAGGTGCTTCTAAACATGATAGCAATTGCCGGGGCTGGCAAGAATCCTTTTACCTTCCTTTTCATTTTCAATAAAAGCCACTTACTACTACTACTCAGGACAGTTCCGTGAACACGAGGGGCTGAGAGCTTCCGGTGAAATTTCTTGGAAACCTGTGTGAAGTCCTTTGGCTGCGTGGTCTGTAGATGACACTGATGAAAATATTTCGTCTAATAGCTATTTTTCAGCCGGTTTCGAAGCCCTCTCACCAACGCCATCAAGGACTTCAGGATAACCCAGCAAGGTTATGTGGGAAGCAGGTTTTACATGGCAAATTGTTTTTTACTTGGTTTACAAAGCGGGGAACATAAAATGACGTTAGTGTCGATCCGTATTCACAAATTAGAAGAAAGACTATAAATATTTTCAAAATGGTGCTTGTCTACCTGATAAACATTTACGGCCAGATTTTCATTAGCGTGGTTATGAAAAAAACCTAATTGGAAGGGGCCGGAACTCTACATTTCACCAGATCTGACGAACGCTTCAGCCTCTTGCTCAGGACGGTTCCTCATGCTTGTTTATAAAAAAGCATACAGCAGCAGCATGCTTGCATTGTCTTCGCATTCCGGCCTTGAAATAGCATTTGCCACAGCGGTTGCTTTTGTTTGCATGATCATGAAACGTGAAAAAAATTTGCCATCATTTACACAGACATCTATTTTCCTCAATATTTCATAAAATTCTAAGATATTACGGGACTAGGCATTGCTCTGGCTGAATGTAACTTCTAACTCAAAATATTTGCTTGCACATGAATGGCTCTGCAAATAGTGTTCTCGCATGCGCGGCAATCTCTTCAGCTTCACATATCTGTTTAGAAGCACTTTATTTTATGCTCACATCAAGATTGTGTTTATTATTAGCACAAAACTTAACAGAACCCCATTGTATTGGCCTCGAATTTCAAGTTGATTCACTTAGGACACACACTTCCCCATTGAGGTAACACCGTTTTCATTGTCAATCTGCTCCACTGAGTGCACGTGATCAATTAGCAATTGTCGCTCCTTCAAGTTGGCCGAAAAAAAAATGTTTTCACTATTTTCTGAGCTAGACATCTTAGGCTCTACATTTTTCTCACCTGAAAAAGGAAAAAAAACGCGACTGCGCATACAGATTTGCAGGCAGGCCAACAAGTGCAAAGAAAACTGGCTTCCTTCAAGACAGGACGAAGCGCCATCCTGTCTTGTTACCTTCGCTTCGTCCTGTTACCTTCCTATGCGTCTCGTCTGTTTTTTGCGCCTAAAATTCCTTCAAGACCTAGCCCACAACCCTAGCAGCTACTCAGTAGACCTACCAGGACAATTATTAGGCACCGGCCGGAAAGGCGCTTTTCACTGGCGCCTGGAGCGCGCTCCTGCCATGCTGCAGCCTTTACCCCGGCCTAAGTCATTCAGCGCAAGCGTTTCCCTTCTTCTTTCCTGTGAGGGCCGGCGAGGCGTCTCGAATCGAGGTAGAAAGGCGGGGAAGGAGCCCTCGGGGCCAACAACACCGGCTCAGAACCAAAAGTTGTCAATTTTGCCCACCGGGTCACAACTTTTGGACGTCACGCTGCTTACAATAGGGAGGGGTTTCACAGTTCTGCGAAGCTGATGTTTTGCGAAGGCGATTGAAATGCGGCCGTCCGAATCCAAGCTTCTACTGCAGCCAAGGCCAGGCTAGAAAAAGGAGACAGTCCTGTGTGCCTCTGCTGCGGGAAGTGGGTAGAAGTTGTCAGGGCGCACCCACCATGGGTGCGCGGGTTTGTTATAAAAATCTTTAGCGCGGCACCCAAACCTTGCTCTCACCGTCGTGGTGAAGCGGTGCGTTGCGCGTTTCTTTCCCGGAACGACGCTTGTTCGGTCAACAACTGCGGGGGGGGGGGGGGGGGGGGGGGAATGTGCACTGCCAGTAGCCTTTAGGCGCTCGCAGTTACATGCGTGGTCCTGACAGTCCCCAGACTCAAGCGACAAGACGCGGTCAGGTTCGCCAGCATAGCCTTGTAAGTGCAGCGGGGAAGGCGTGTCCACAGATGACTCACCCCTTTCATTTCTGGCTATTGAAGCCAGCACTGCCCGTTACTGCTCTGGAGACCACCTGCACCCACAATTACAAATGCATTTTCGCAGAAAATATTCAAGGGCGTTCAGGCAACCCTGCAAACGCGTTTCTGAAGAGCGGCAAATTGGGCTACTTGGAGTTGATACATAGGGGTTGAGTGGACTTGATCTATAGTGGTTCAACAGCACTGCCAGACACTGACAGGGAAAAAGATGAGACACACAGAAGGAGCCTCCTTGTACGTCGTCTTTTTCTCTGTGAGTGTACGGTATCGCTGTTGAACCACTAACATAAAACGTGCTCCGCCTGGCGGCCGCTAGGAGGGTAGGCTAATGGAAAACTTGGCATAATGCAGTACAGTAAGCCGTTAGTACAGGCTCGAGTATCCGAACTGCTGGCATGATAGTACCAACACAGCAGCTTTTTCTTTTTTTTCTCTGCGCTGTTAGCCTCCCCGGTATGCCTGCTCATGGATGCAGCTGCGGACTTATACAAAAGACGAAAATAGCTGCACACACACAAATACGCGAGGCCTTGCGAGCCTTGCGCGAGTGCGTTTGTTGAGTCAATGTTGAGAAAGAAAACAAAGCAGTGTGCAGGTGCGTTATTGTTCATTTCCCCTATCCCCCTAGCTGACAGGGTCCCATTATCTAAAAGCGACCGTCCACCCGGAAAGACGTTTAGTCCATTTTTTTTTCTACAGCAGTGAAGAGAAATGAGGGCTGAGAGCCTACCTGTTGCGCCGCCGGGGGGGGGGGGGGGGGGTCTGTGTGCGCTCAGGAAATCCAGAAATCTGAGTTTACCGTAGGAACTTCTTCCAGCATACTTGTATATACGTGACGATAAAAAGTAATTTAACAACAGTTTTAAACCCTAATTTCTGAAAATGAAGTGGCATCATGTTTGAGTACTAATTGCTAAATTTTGATAGTTTTAAAATGCAATTTAGTAACTTTTCAAAAATGGTTCACCGTGTATGATCATACACGGCAAAGCTATTTTTGAAACCGTACCATTTTCCGTGTTTGAACGTGTTTGTGCGCGTGCGTGGGCGGATTTATACCCCTGTCACACGGGCAACTTTAGTGATACTTTCACGAAGTGCACTCCCCATTAACGAATGGCACTTTCATTGCGCTGTCACATGGCAAAAAGAGGTGCTATTTGGAAATCATGATAGTGACGATGGGTGTTGCAGGTAGTGACGATCGGTGCTGCAGCACATTGTGAAAATTAGTTTGTTTTCGCAAATACTTAGAGAATATTTCATAGCAGATGTAACTGCTTTCGCGTCTGATCGCATGCTGTTATCTAAGAAAGCATCACGAGCTGAGATTAGCAATATCTCTGCTACACGGGCGTTTCGAATACCGTCCAACCGAGTGTCATTCGAGTCGAATGTCGCCTTGTGCAGCTGCACGAACTATTCAACGAGATTCGGCTGACATACATTCAAGTCAACGGAGCTCCGCGAAGGCAGAGATTTTGGAATGCCTTCGAATCACGAACACGGCCCGCACTGACGTCGCCATCCGTTCGCCCCCTAATAACACAGGGCGACTGCACACAAGTACTCCTGTTTACAGCGCTGTATACAAACAGCTATGTTTGTTCGCGTGAGGTAAAACGAGAGCTACGCTTTTGTTTTATTAATCCTATTTGTGTACCGGTTGTTCCTTTGCTTGTTTATGCAGCGCGACAACTTTGTAGAAACCGCCGATGTGCTCGCGCGCCTCGGAAACATTCGGTAGCCGGATTGCTGACATCGCGTAGGACCGACGCTTCTAATTCTCCCTGCTTTCTCCGATGTGATATTCAAATTTGAATCGCTTTATCCTGAAGTACGTTCGATGGTTAAATAAAACGTCCTTATTCCTAATCCACAAGCGACGCCGGTGACTGCTGCTGGCTGCCCAAGAGCGCGGCAGTTTGGGTCCGACCAGAGCTTTCCTTTCATTGTATATGCATCTGCCAGTCTTGGCTTTGGAGGAAAGCTATACAAATGGATTGCGCATTATTTGAAAGAACGGCAAATTTTTATGACCACTCCAAACGGTCCAATACGCTTTCACGCAGTAGAGAGGGGCGTACCACAGGGAGCGGTGCTCAGTTCAATATTGCCCTTATACACATAAGAATAAACCTTCCGCGAGGGGTCCGTATAACAATTTATGCTGATGATATCTGCATCTGGACCGCATCACGCTCGCGCTATATCACACAGCAACGTCTACAGAGAGCGCTATTGCACATTTCGATGTACCTGGCTTCCAGAGGTCTTCGTCTCTCGCCAGAAAAGAGTGTTGCAATGGCGTTTACAAGAAAAACGATGACCCGATATCCGCTGCTCCTAGGCGGACGATCGCTACCATATGTACGATCTCAGCGATTCCTGGGTGTTGTAATCGACTATAATCTGTCATGGACACCTCGGATAAAAAAATTCCGCGAGAGGATCACTGCAGCATCGCAAGTGTTTAGGTTCATGGCGGGAACAAGGTGGGGTAGCAACTGCCGATCAATGCTTCTGCTTGAAAAAGCCTATGTTGAAGGAACCTTGCGCTACTGTCTACCAGTGTTTCAAAGATTATCTCCATCAAGCAATAAGTCTCTCGTTGCCGCAAGGAACAACTGCCTGCGAATATGCCTTGGCCTCCCAAAGGGTTCCTCTGCATCAGGAACAGTAGCGGAGGCAGGATGTCTCCCACTAGAGGTGATTGCCGCCCAGGAAACTATGCGTACCCATCTCCGTCATGTTCTTCAAGGGAAGAAGCACTTCCTGCACCGTGTCCACCTAACTCACAGCAACCCTAGCTTTGGCCAGGCAGTGCAGCTCCTGCCCATCCCTACTATTAATCAGCCACAGAAACTACTACCTCTGGCCTTTCCTCCATGGACACTCTCTCCTCTAAAGGTGAAGAAGTTTGTTCCAGGTGTGAATGCAAAGAGCCGCATGCCACAGGCAGCGCTTCTGCAAACTACTCTCGCCTACTTATCGGAGGAATATAGGCAGCACACCCATATCTTCACCGATGGTTCAACTACTAGAGAAACCTCTTCATGTGGCCTTTATGTGCCCTCAACAGGCCATGCCCTTTCTTACCGGCTGCAGCGGAGGACATCCTCTACGACAGCTGAGCTTCACGGCATTAAGGAAGCTGTTTCTTACATCCTGCGCCGAACCGCCGGCCGTTGGGTTATCTTCACCGATTCGAAAGCATCTCTCCAGATCCTGGCCAACCTGCTGAAGAAAACGAATCACCAGCCAGTTTCCCTGGACATCGGATATCTACATCATTTAGCTATTGCCGGAGGCCACTGCATAACATTTCAGTGGGTACCTGCTCACTGTGGCATTCAGGCTAATGAAAAAGCAGATGAAGCGGCCCGTAAGGGCCATCAACATCGGAGATACATTAGAACTTTTTTTACGAAATCTGATGCGTCCCAGGTGGCCAAAAGTTTTGCTTCCGAAGAAATGTATCGGCTTTGGAGTTTGCCGACATATCAGTACCAATTTCTTCACTCAATCGACCCACATCTTAGATCAAGACTCTCACCCAGAATTCCTCGACATCTGGAAGCACTTTATCATCGACTTCGTCTTAATGCAGCATATACAAACGGCTTACGATACCGTTTTAGACAAATGGACAGTCCGCACTGTGACAACTGTGCCGCGATAGAAACCGTGGAGCATATCTTGCTTGAGTGCCCTGCATATGCTAACGAGCGTGCGTACTATGAACATTGCATGCAGAAGCTCTGCTCAGTGCCCCTTACAATGGACACAGTTTTAGGTCCCTTAGCCTGCCTTAGGCAACAGAGACTTGCAATGACTTTTCTATTCACATATTTAAAAGACATTGGACATCTCGATAAGCTTTAAATTCACTTGCACGTCACCTTCATGCATTCTTCATGCAGTGAACTTCGTCAACCCATTTGACGGACTATGCACTCCATCACTCCATAGGTTACATCAATACTCGCCATTGCATCCTTAGTACCCATTTCATGGCCGCATTTTATCTTCGTTTTTTTTTTTACCTCTTCCACTCTGCTCTCCTTCTGTCTTTATCTCCCAAATTCCCCTCCCTACAAAGAGTAGCATGCCAGCGATTTTTAAACGCCGGCTAAATTCTCTGCTCTTCATTAAAGAGTCTCTCTCTCTCTCTCTGCACTGTGAAAATAGTCGATATTAGGTCACCGTTGTGAAAACTACATTTGTTGGCCATTTGCATTCCCCAAAGCTCGTGAATTCGCGTTCGACGGTTGCGGAAATTGCACACACGAAACCTGCGGAATCGTTAGGCCTATCGCGGAAAGGAGTCGTCGGCACTGGAAGAGCGAGAGTAGCTCTATTCAGGTATGTACATTACATTTTGTTGCTCATGACCAAAAAAAAGTTCGCACTAAGAGCCAGAATAAAAAATAAAACTTTATTTACAGCGGAGCATGGCTGCTGAGACTACACACTCGCCTTGCCGGACCAAGTGTAGTGTGTTTTCCAAACTCACTGCTGGGAAAGTGCGTTTTGGTACGAAGCTTTCTGGCACGGGGTTTTTGTCACACGAGGTTTATGTAGCACGGGACATACACTGCAAGGGTGTTTGTCACGCAGGGCTAACAAGGCAGAGCTTTGGAAACGGGTGTTCTGCACTCGAATCAATCATGCTACATCAGCAAGAGGTATGCTGCAATTTACAATTAGCGGCTTGGAAGACGTACTTCTAGTACGAGTGCAAAGCGTGTCATAAGCATGATGGAGATGCGCGATTGTTGTCAGTGCACCACCTCGTACCTGCCCCCAGAATAGGCCACGCCACCTCAGTGAAGGCGCTTTAGCTCTGCAGGGTACGTAACCGGCTTTTGGATTCTTGCAGATTCACTAAGAAGGTTTTTGTCTGATGTTTTATCATCCTCCTTTATAAAAAACGCAGCCAGCCCTGCCTGAAAGAGGAAAGCAGAAGTACAGTTGTGATTAGAATTACATTAGCACCAGTGACGTTTTTCTCTCGCAACGACAAAAGCAGCGCACGAGTTCACACAATCGTAACAGGATGGAGAGAACCGCGTAGGACATTTCGAAAAACCTGACATTTATTCTTTATCGTAAGCGTCGCTCACAACGTTTCCCGAACGGAATGTACAAGCTGGGCAGCGCTCGCGTCATGTGCGGCGAGGTAGCTTAGTTTGCGGCTTTTCCTCTACTACAGTTGTGGAATTGCATGAAAATTGGTTACTGTTCCTAAAAACGCTTCCGGCAACCTTCGCAGCTGCAGGACAACCAGCTCTGTCAAAGCGCGCTGCATGCCCATGCACAGTGCGTGGACATCCAGCCTCCGGCATAATCGTCAGATATTCCGGGAGGCGAGGACCCGGTGCAGCTGTGCTGGCCAGCTGAGTCGGACAGCTAACGAATACTTGGGAACAAAGATGGTTAACATGTTGAGTCGAGGAAGCGATACCCAGCAAACGTGTGAGGTCATAAAAATGCTACGCGTTCACATAACGAATAGTATGGCAGAATGGACCATTGTACGGAAAAAGAAAATGAACTGAAAAGGACAGGGGACGCTGGTAGAATGAACAGCAAGGAGTAGGCGGTGTTATGCCCTGCCTGATGCGTGGTATACTGAAACCTCCAAGTAAGGCAGCGAAGCACCCATGTACGTTTTTCTTTTTTGCGGTGCGTGGCTAGATGGGCTCAGCATGGTTGCAAATTTTTGTAAGCCTGCAGACCCAGTTATCAGTGCAGCGATTCGTTATGATTGTACAATACCCAACATGATAAGTATGAGCCAATGAAGTCAATGAAGTTAGCTTTTATACCCGGCGTCAAACGTTTTGTGAAGCCTATAGTTAACCGGTTCCGATGCGCTTGAGTTGCGCAGTTTCCATAGCTGTTCTAAAAGATGTTTTTTTTCTTTTCAGCGAGAGAGCTACCGGGCGCTCCATATTAGAAGGAGCACATGGAACGCTGTGAGTAGCGAGAGAGGAGGCGGCCAGAGATGATTATCCTAGGGCGAAGACACGTTATTGCACCCCTGCCTCGCTCTATGGCTTATCGGTTGAGAAGCGCTGTCCTGAAAAGTCGCCAAATATTTGAATCGGCTCCTGCACAATGCAGACCACTGGGAGGCCAGATCTGCGAATTTCCGCTACCTATCGCCGAAATTCATTGTGCATTGTGCAAGGATCGATTCGCCCCAGACCTCAGCGTGAGCACAAAATGTTTTCTTATGCTAGAGCAAACATAACGAAACAGAGCAGCAGAAGCGATTTCAGTTGAAAAGTGACGTGAAAGCAAAAGTCCACTGATTTTGCGGACATCAGCTAGAGGACTACCACGGTGCGTATAGCTCTGACTTCCCGCATTCCCCGGAATGGAGAAAAAATGAGCCTTTTACTATACAAATTTACTGCACAAACAGTGTCAGTACAAAAAAGATGTGGGGGGGGGGGGTAGTGCAATATCCACATTCGATCGCTTATTTTCTAGACAGATGCTGCCGCACGCTTACATCCGTGTTCACAAGACAGCAGGGAATCAGAACTGTTGGAATTATGACAATTTCGTGCTGATCACTAACAATACCAGAAAAGCAGGAACGTTGCCTCGTGTGGCAACAAAATGCAGTTCCAATGAATGGATGGAAATGCTATGCTAAGGCCACAGTAGGGAGAAACTCGACGCGATTGTAATGAGTACTTATAGCTCTTGCCAGCTATGTCCCGCAGTCTCCAGTCGAAGTTTCGCAGCCAGTGTTTCCTTTTCGTTTTTCGAACCTTGGTGGTGGTAGTGGTTTATCTGACAATAAAAAGTGAACGAAAAGAATGTTGCCGGCTGCGGCCGGAAGCGCTTTCGGGATCTTTGTTATCATGCATGGATACGCGGGCGGCAAAAAAAAATTCAGCATTACTTGGAACGCATCTCTACATCACAGACTGAAGCACAAAAGAGTTTACCTCTCCCAGGCTATTATCGGGAACGGGTGGGAGATGAAGGGGGCTAATACATTGTGATATTGCTTTCTTTTCCTCTCCGCAGCTACTGACCCAACAACATTAGTACTTGAACGCAATATGTTTGTACCATTCTGATAGGCCTTATTCTGCCCATTTTCTCTTATTTAGTGTTACCATATCAGCTTTCTCTTAGAATTCTACATAGCACTGGCAGTGTGTGAGTAAACAATAAAAACACTCGCCATGCTTTGAAATCTCGGGTTGATGTTTCACTGCAGGTATTTTTCCTAGAATTGCGAAATAAACGTTTGAATGGCGAACGAGAATCAATAGCACACAAGTCTTACGCGACACCCGCAGCTGCGTAGCGTCACGCGCCTTTGACGGCAGAAAAGGCTGTGACAACACACATGGCAACCGCCCTTTGAAACCAAGAGGTCATCTACTATTCCGCTGCATACATATCGACATCATCCATATTGTTTTACGAAGGCCATAGATCATAGATGTCTTGTGGCGCTTTGTTATAGATGCCAGTGGAACCTACGAAGCTTTATTTTGTAATATTGCCTGTTGTGGCTGCCGCTGATCAAAATATTGTTCAGGGTCGTGAGAAAAGAATAACTATAAACAACGTGTACAACTCTGAAAAAAAATGGAAACAAAATATGATTTCTGTAAATGTCAAAGATATAGAGACTTTCCACATTCGAAATAGTACCTCCTAAAAAAGAATCGCCAGGCACCATGGCAGGGCCGCAAAGGGGTGCGTAGGGGCGAAAGAAGCAGTACGAGTGTGCCAAACACGTTCGAGCGCGGTCGTCATTGTCGGGGCGTTTATCCCCCCTCCGTGATTAACCGCCTCCTTCTGCCACAATGCGAGGGAGAGGAGGTCAAGGTAACGCAGAGAGGAGGACCAGACCGTCTCGGAGGAGCGCTTTTTCGCTTGGAGCCGCCCTGGTGGTTGAACTAACGTCTTGTCCAATCCTTTTCATCGCGCTTTAACCTGAGTGGTAATGAAAAGTCTATACTCCGTTTCATACATCATGTGCAACGCTGTGAAGGCTACGGAAGTAGTTCGCAGAAAAAAATAAAGAGAAATGTATCACTCCGCGCTGTTTTGTGGCCGTGCGGTCTAACGCGTCGCTCCGGGGAGTCGACAGGCAGTGGGGGTGCGTGGGTTCAAATCCCGGGTGGTAGACCTTTGTTTTTTCGCGCATTTTTTTTTCATCGCAAGTTGAATTTCGCGTAACTTGAATGAGAAAACTCGTTTTGTTCAGAATCGCTTGAATATTATGGCGTGTTCTGAAATGAATTGCATGCATCTGTTCATTTGATGCATACCGAGTTAATGTGAGCTGTCCGAAATTCGTTGTCAGTGAGCTCGCACCGGCTTTTGGTCACTAGTAGCGGTTTTCTTCCCGATTCTGCAGCATTGCGACTACACTTTTTAGATGCAAGCTAGAGGTTTGTGCGAAAGATGACGTTCATTCGTCGGGTTTAATTAATTAGCACAGTGCTGAGTGCTCCGCCGTGGCCCGATTAACAAGTGGCCGTCAGTAACTTTCAGGTAAAATTATTTTTACACACACCACCTCGATATGGCCCGTTTTCCCGTGCAGTCAGGTAAAAAGAGTTCCAAGCTGTGGGAGCGTCAAGTAAGAATGCTGAAAAAGTTGTACAACGCGTTTGCGAGAAATGGTTTATTCTTGAAACAGCCAGTGGTGCTTTTTCAAGAGCCACGCTATGATATGGAGCATTGCCCATGACGACAATGCTATTGGCCGGAATGTTTGGCAAAAACTTGTCGGTGAACCACTTCTCAAAGTAGTTGCCATCCATCTCAGAGTGGTAGTCAGCGTGGTTTCCCTTTTTTGCTCTGAAGAAGTCAGCAGTGTCTTCCACGAATCTTGTTGCACTGCTCCCACTATGTACAAGAATCAAACAGGCCCATTTTCCCGAAGGCGCAGACAATCCTGTTGCTAAACCTTTCAGGAAGGCATCCTGAGATGACTTTACAGTCTGGTCCTGCCAGACGTATTCTTTTGTGTGCCCTGCGTTGACCCAGGTTTCATCTAGGTAGACGATGCACCTGTAAATGCAAAACAACCGAGTACATGAGTCAATGCTTGTAAGTAAACAAACACGCTGCAGCATGTAAGTAGGCAATGCACTGCAACAAACGCACTGCTGACCCCTGTCTCACAAACAGCCGCTCAAAGACTCTCGAGAAAAATAATTATCTCAGCTTAATTGCTCCCTTGTTCGGGCTTATATTTCACGCCCAGGCGGCATTTGGTAGCTTGCTTATATTCACTGTATGTTTGCATGGGGTACTTGACTAATTCGGCAACGTTTGAAATCTCTTCACTCGCGGCGACTGCGAACAAAAATTGCCAACGTACGCAGCAGTAGCGCCAGTAACTCGCACCACCGGAGCAACTGGCAGTGCACAGTGGGTGTCCATTCGTTCCTACTGCGACGACGAGATGGCACTACCCATTGCAGTGCTACATTTTTGGCAGTTTTGCTGTTTTGGCTTGCCGCACCAATTGGGATTTAGCGATTTAATCTGACCCATGCAGACACGTGCCCCACCGAAACGTAGTGCAAAACTGGTAGTGAAACATCACCACTACGCAAAAGGTCGGCAACAGCAACGTGGTTAAGACAATTTCTTCTAAACGTGTTATCCTGAAGCAACACTCACTGTTCCGACTACGACGTTGCAAAGCTAACATCAAGCTCTATGTGAAGCCAATCTAAACGTGCTCCGTAAGAAAATAAGCAAGGAACGACCCGTACCTGCCCTGTCCTCGGAATTCCTTGATCGCCCGCAGGTATCTGCGACGCCAGGCAATGATGTCACTTCGCTCGGTCAGTGCAAGATTCCGTTTCCTTTGATGAAATGTGAATCCGATGTCCTTCATCAACCTCCACAATGTGGTTTTCTTGAAGTTCGGCAGGTCGTCGTCCTCATTCCCACCCTTTAGCACACTGCCCAGTGTTGGGACTTCCCTCTTCGCGTACATACTGTGCAGTTTCAGACGGATGGCATGGACTGTGAAGCTGTCATTCTTGACTATTCGCGAGCTTGAAATCTTCACGTCGCGAGGTCTTTTCTTCGGAGACGTCACAGACCCGCACAGACGCTCCGCCTTGATTTTGGCAACGCTACGGGGAGATACTTCGGTGTCCTCGCTCACAGCACTCAGTACTTCCCGAACAGACTTCTCCGGAAAACGGATCCTGGTGCGGCCGAACACATTCGCAATTACTAGCTTGGCGTGCAAGAACCTTCGGGAAAATGCGTACAAGAGAGCTGGCCGCGGCCGCTCAGCTGGACGCCATTTTCTAAAAAGTGAAAGGGAGGCGGACGGAAAGAGTAAACACGGCGGCCAGCGGGGACAGCGAAAACGTGAAATGGAAAAAGACGACAAACGCAAAATACTAAATCACAGATCTCGACCGATTCGCTCGCAATAACATCGTTTTTTGTCACGCTGATGACAAATGTATTATCTACGAAGCCTATCGGCAATGCATTTCTTAATTTTCGCTCACCACAAGCAACGCACTATTTTCTGTCACGGATGCAGGCTGCGCAAAAAAGAGCGCTAGCTTTGACAGCGCTGCACCTGATGTATGAAACGGAGTGTAGTGTCGCCCTATAATGTTTCACGAATGACTCTTGCGTCTTTTTGCTTCGACCGAGGTAAAAGCCTGACGAAAAGAAATGCGAACAGTGGAGCGCCGAGGCTTCGTTCTGTTCACGTTTCTTTCCATCGGCCCTGTACGTGAGAGTCGGATTTTTGCGTTGCGGTCTTTGCTTTGCTTGCGTACGTAGCGCTGACAACATGGCGTTGCCCTGCCCGCTCTCTTTACAGTGATAACAGCTTCGTCGCTTATCCCTCGATGCGATATCCCCATTTAAAATGTTGTATTCGCCTTCATTTTTCCCATTCTTGCTCTCGCATAAAGTTTCAAGTGATAAATATATTTTGTTTTTCAGATAGAACGGCTATTTCCCAGCTGTTAAGCCTTGACGAAAACGCGTTTGTCCTCGTCTTGGCAAGGCTATACTGCCTAACAATGCAACGACGCAGCTGGACTGGCTTGGTTTTGACTCGTCTTGTATAAGAGTGGCTACAGCAGCGTCTGTATCTGTTTGTAGGCGGCGCTAGGGAACAACGCGCGGCATGCGTCGCGTACGTGTAACTATAAGGGTTACAAAGGAGATGCGCTTTGACTACGTAGAGTTCTCACGTTTGCGCACATGAAGTCTGTATGTACGTGAAACTAAAACTGCCTAATATCGTGCGCGCATCTGCGTACGGGTACTTGGTTTGGTTTATGGTTAATGGGGTTCAACGTCCAGAAGCGACTCAGGCTATGAGGGACGCCGTAGTTAAGGGCTCCGGAAATTTCGACCACCTGGGATTCTTCAAGTTGCCCTGGCATTGCACAGTACACAAGCCTCTAGTTTTTCGCCTCCATCGTAATTCGACCGCCGCGGCCGGGATCGAACCCGTGTCTTTCGGGTCAGCAGCCGAACGCCATAATCACCGCGGCGTCTTCCTGTGTGTGTGTGCGGGGAACCAAAAAAAGAGTTTGCTTTATGCATCTTCCCGAACGTCCGTTTTCGGGCTCTCATAGGGCGAGATGTGATTTCTGACGTAGAACTAGAAAGTTTTTCCGTGTGAGATGCGTCAAGTCGTCCCCTACTTTGTACGCTCACCGTGTTAGCGGCTGACTTATTTCACCCAATTCTTGTACAATTCTACGTTCTACAGGTTGGTATTGTCGAGGTATCGAGGTCCTTCCGTGCCCCCACCGTTGTCTCCCATTGGCGCCGGCGCGGCAGCGACGGCAGTGCCATTCACCTCCGGTTGCGGTGGCCAGCAACCTCGTCAAGGCGGCAAGGAGCCACCCACTCAGTCTTTATCCCACCTTGGAACACAGCTGTACCGGCGAGGGGATCGGCCCCAGTGGCTCAGTGGTTATGGTACTTGGCTACTAACCCGAATGACGCGGGCGCGATCCCGGCCTCGTCGTTCGAATTTCGATGGCGGGGAAATTCTATAGCGGCGGCAGGCGCTAGCAGTGAGACCGGTAAAGAAGACTTTCTGCGCTGCTATTAGCTCTCGTCAGTTGCTCTTCCGGTCTCACCGGGTGCCACAAGAAAATATCTGGTGGGCCCCGTTCAGCGGCATGCGAGCGTATATTTTCGGCGCCATGCATCGAGTGCGAACGTAGGGCTATAATTGCTGGCCTGTAGTCATTGTTTTGATGGCATAATCTGGGATTCTGATTCCCTGCAGTATCTTGGGGTTACCTTTATGAGGTCTGGATTAATGGGTCTTACTGGGAGTCACAAACTTTCTCCGTGAGCCGCCAAACGCAGGCATGAATGGCTCGGGAGATCTTGAGTTTTGTTCGGGCACAAGTTTGCAACATATTGGTTGCAAAGCTTGTCTATGCGTTGCAAGAGATGCACTCTGCAAGGAAGAAGCTACAAGCACTGCACAGACTTTTCGAGACCTTTATTGTATAGCGCTCTCCGTGGGAGCCGATGCGTGGAGGCAATTCGTGTCTTTCTCTCGGGTCTGGAGGTGTTGGCCTTGTTCACTTGTTTGTGCAGGAGCTCGTTTCACAGTTTTTCTTCTTCAAAGCTGCAAGCCAACTCTTCCTGCTAGCGATGCTCAGAAGGCGACTGAGTTTTCGTCAACCTTATCTGTTTGCTTCGACTGGTCATGGCCGTGAGGCAGCTTTGTGGGGCATCCTGCGGGCGGTTGCTGATACCTTTGATTTCCTGAGTGTTCGCTACCCGTTGCAATATTTATTTCACCAGTCAAGAAGGCGGATGACAAAAGTACTAACTGAATCTCTGTTCTATGTGCTCGTGTATTTGAAGCCTACCTTGGCTTTATGGATTCCTTTGCATTGAAGCAAGTTCAGCGAATGCATATTCAATCAGTTGCAAAAGCCTTTTTTTTCTTAAACGCCATACTTCGACTCTATCCGTCAAGCCCTCGCTTCGCCCCAAGGCAACGTTTGTGCCGTGGTCGAGGAAATGCCGCCTCTGCAGTCAACAAGAGACGAACGATCGTTGCTTTGCGTGGTGGTGTTATGGATTGTTATTCCGGGACAAACTTCAGGGGACAATCTAGAGGGAGATTGAGATATCCCCTTACACTATAAGGTTCTTGGCTGTCCTGAGAGACTCCAGAATTAAGTGTGATCTGTTAATGCTGATTAGACTTAAGAACCGTCTCGTTCATCTACGTCTTTGTTCGTTGAACAATGCGCCCTGGTGCGGGGAGTTTATGCGGCGCAGGACCGGCCGCCTGAATGGTTGGTGGTTCTTGACACAAGTGTATGTCTCCCACAGTTATGATGTGCAGATGGAGTGCAGTGTACGAAGACATGTGAATGTGCGTCTGCATTTCGGAATAGTATGTGCGTTCTTAAAGCATTTGCTAGCTCGGCGGGAATGGTTTCTGTTGCAATAAAAAAAAAAAGCAATGGTTTCCGTGGCACTAACGAAAGAAAAGTGTCAGCGTTGTGTAATGGTTGGCGCGGTGAGATGGGGAGTTGAAGGTGAGCGGGTCGAATCGTCTGGCGTCTTGGAAATTATGTTTTTTCTTTTTTGCTTTTGCTTTACTTTATTTATTTGGGCTCTTACTAGGCACTACTGATCCCAATATTTGCGTTGGTTTTTGCAACGGGCAGTGCCACATCACAGAGTCAAGAACAGTCGTCAAAAAAAAGAGACATTCACACAATGACACAGAAAACACACAAGAACCACGGTGGCAAATTTGTTTCAGAAAGCCACTCGGAATGCATCAGGGAAATCTACCAGAAAGTCATGAGAAAGGCATATGAGCCTAATATAGAAAGTCATTTGAGTTTCTAAAAACAGCCATTAGATGTCTTGTTAAGGGTGTGCCTCCACAGCCGCTGAAAAAAGTGACCAACACAGTGCTGGTCGAGTTCAACGACCGACGTCACGCTCGAATCGCAAATGTGGCAGACAAATGCATCGCAAGAGCTAGAATGTTTCGTCCGCATGTGGGACGCCATACTGAAAACCGTGTCGGCCGGCCAAAAATCGCGGCAGCGAGAAAAAATTTTTTAACCGAAATAAAATATTCGTAATAAACTATTGACGATCACATGAAGTAGAACCGCGAAAATTCAACCCTCGGGCTCAAGGGAGCTCAAGCCTTGCAGGGGGCAAGCCTGCTACCCAGAAACCCGGTGCCGCAGTTTTGGGAAGTTGCCAGGACTAACCAGCGAACTGTAGATGAGCAGGGTCCTACCTTATCAATGTGAGTGCTATGGACGTAGGAAAAAATTACCGACGATTACGTTACTTCCTAATGCGAAATTTGAGCGCAGCAAATAAGCTGTTTCACCTTTTCGATAGATTGAGGCAAAGAAATCGAGCAACACATGTATGCGCTATCACAGAATTTTTTTTTTATTTTTCACACGTATTCGCAATTTCGGCTCGGGCGGTGCACATATACAGATCCGCCGCCACCGATCTGGCTCTCTGATTGCCACCGCACAGGGGTTGCATTGGAGGAGGAGCGAAGAAAGGAATTAAGTTCAAGCCGGCGCTTTGACAACCGGAGACTAGCAGGAACAGGGGGGAGGGGGGCGGCGTGTACACCCAGCGGCAAACGATGGGGGCAGAAGCGCGCGCAGCAAGCGGACAACACGATAAAGGGAGGAGGGAAGAGATAGCAGCGACTGACTGATGCCGCTGACGCCGATAGCGCTGGGGGGATGAAAGGGGGGCGGAGCTGGTTACGAGGCCGACGCCGACGACGACGCGAAACCCAGGAACGGAAGCCAAAGAGCTGCGCTCTAAAAGCAAGTATCGGAGGTTGTGTACTCAGCCGGCGGACACCTGCCCCTATACCTCAGGGCCCATACGACCCGTAGTGTTAATGGGGCGAGTGTGGGCTAGTCCTAAACTAGCTTTTCTTTTTCAAGCCCATTTACAGTGACAGCAGTCTGCGCCCTTCCGATCACAACATTGATTTCAACAATGTTTTGAAGCATCGAAGACAGCGTGTCTACTATGTGTATCGAAATCACTTCCAGAATTGTGTTTTGCATCGAAATGTGTCTTGCGAATGTGTCTTGCATTTTCAGGCTATTGGGTGTCGGTATTGAACGTACTTTTTTTGAAGTACCGTGTCCATCCTTGGTCAATGTGGACTTCAATGTCGAATGACGCGGCGCTCTGGTTGCTTATCCAACTCGCGCGTCTGTGGCTGTTTTTTGAGCGCACGCTCCCGCCGTCTCGTCGTTCGTTGCTTCGTTTCGCTTCGTAACATGGCGTGGTCGCTGTATATTGAGATAAATATATTGAGATAAAAGACGATATGAGATAAATAAAGAGGCGCACTTACAGCTGTGCTTGTTGCCACGTGTCATCAAAAATGTGTGTTTTGTTTTGTGTAGTAAAATACTTAAGCAGGCGGGAAATCCAACGCGCCCTGATTTTTATTTCTCGCTCCGGGCATCCACGAAAATAGTAGTCCGAGATTCTGGCATTCTACTCTAAACAGAAGACGTCCTCCTATGTGAGCTCGAAAGCGCCATGAAGTTATACATTCGGGATGCATGCCAACGTCTTCAGGCAGCCATTCATGCCCCCGCCGCTCTTATCAGTGGTCGCAGTGTGTCGGGAACAGCAGGACGCGACACGTGATCGCTGGCATGGAATGCATTCGCTCGTCTAACAATCGTAGCCACGGGAACCACGCGCTTGACTTCACTCGCATCGCACTCTAGGCGGCGCTGTTTGTAGGGCGACTCAGGTTCCTGTGTCCACAGTCGTGTCTTATGACTGCGCTATCTAATGATAGTGACCGGCGAGAAACGCAATGCTGCTGCTTTCAATGCAACATTGGCTAAATAACACCATTTTACGTCAAACATCAATAGGCCTGATGCCCTTTGAGCTGTAAATCCATTTTTATTGGTGAGTGGTGAATGCATGAACTTGACTTTTTGATTTGGTTATTGGCTGCAGGCTAATTTCACGGGAAGAGCTAATAAGTAACTGTTTGTCCAATGCTTATCTTAAATATCATGACTACACTTGATGATGCTCCAATTTTTGCTGCACCTGTGTTGATGTATCGCAAGAAGGCTGGAATTGTGATATTGTGTGCTTGTTACAACCAGAACACCACAATTACCCAGGAAATCTAACGATGCAATATTAATTTATTTGTTATGTGCATTGCAAGAAAGGAGGGTACTTATGCATCATGAAGTCCACACATGAGAAGTAAAGTTACCAGCGATTTAATTTTAATAGGTAAGAAATCAGGCTGATTGTGTTTCGATGTATTTGATCTGCCCACCCACTCAACGCCACCCTCGAACCACATTCCTACCCCTTCTGCACCCTCCAAAAGCTCCACTCACCACTCATATAACCACCTCCGCCCATTTTCACTCTGCAGAAGGATTCTCTCGTGTGTGTGAAGCCTCGGCTTAGAGTAAGCATTGATAAGAGCAAAAGCATCAAAGTAACCATGGAGGGAAAATCCAACAGCTTTCTAATTGTCGCATCACATGTCGGGTCATGCCACATTTTTTTATCCTTTTTTTCTCGTGTTGGCCACAGTGACAAAAGATGTCTGCAAACATTTACATAATTTTACAGAAAGTACAAGTAAATACAACCACAAGCTGCCGGTGGCTTCCAAACCCAAGGCCTCCGTAAGTCCCGTACACACTAATCGCAACCACCAGTAATACACTAAAAGGAAAAAGCACGTTCCCCTATGGTTTCCTTAGTTTGTATGACTTTTGGCTTCCATATCTGCGATATGACGAGCCCCTTGTTCCCCTAAGCATTTCTGCTCACTGGCACTTTTAGGCTCTCGATTCTGATAGTATTGGTGCCTGTCTTCACAGGTGTAGCATGAGAGGGCCCTCACGCAGGTGCCCCCTAGTGATGGTTCATTCGTTGTATATTCTCACTTTTTCAAGGTGATTTGCAGTGCAAATGTGTGCCTAAAGGGAAACGGCCCAAACGAAATAGCAGTTCATGGTAATCATTGCTGTGCTTGTTCCATTTCCTTCCCTTCTGAAGTGAATTATGAGTAAATAAAGCCTGTACTTGACTTTAAACAACTTCTTTAAACAGGTAACCTTAGGAGCCGATGGCGGCAACAGCAAAAGATGTCTTTATTGGTGAAACCGTTTGATTTATTAAGAAACAACATTTTTTTGGGCCCCTAGATAAAACACGTGATGTAAAAAGAAAACTCTGTGATCGCAGTTTCCAAGCCTACGGAGAGTATGCGCGAGCCTCAGAAGTCAGCATTTAATTTTTTTTTCTATAATCGCCATTTGTTTCTGAGAAGGGCCGCTGACGACGATACCAGTAGTAAACGTACAGTAAGGTACCTTAATTTCAGGACTACAGTCCGCGGACTATACATGTTTAAAAGGTTAAATTTTGCGTCACCGGTGCGGACTATGGTCTGGAAATTACGGTACTTTGTGCTCGCCCACCGAGCTCAATTAGAGAAGCTTCTTTATTTCCTTTTTAGTCCATTATACGAGGGGGTACCCAAAAGAAACCGGACTAAATTTTTTGGTTGGCAAGGCTTCTGTGGAACCGCGTTTTGCCACTAGGAGCGCATAGAACGAACATTCCAGAGTCAGTAAGCCTAGTGCCGTCGTCGAAGGAGGTCAGACTAGTTTAGGCAGAGTTTTAGAGTGACGACTGTTTTGTGTGAATGTCGTTTTTGCAATGACTGATTTTCGTGAACAGCGTGCGCCGGTGAAATTCTGATTTTTGCTCGGAAAAAGTTGAATTGGAAACTCTTGAAATATTAAGAAAGACGTACAAGGGCGATGCTATGGGGACAACTCAAGAGTTCTTGAATCGAATCCTGAATCAAAGCAAAAACAATCATGCCAATGTAAAACTTCAAATTCACCTCGCCTCAAGAAAGCTCGTCATGTGAAACCAAACTTCAAAACAATGCTGATTTGTTTTTCGACGTAAGAGGAGAATTTGTTCCGCAGGGTCAGACAGTTAGCCAGGCTTTCTACTTGGATGTTTTGAAAAGATTGGGCAACAGTGTGCGGTGGAAGCGGCCAGATTTGTGGCGGTCGGGTGTCTGGTTTTTCCATCATGGCAATGCCCCTGCTCACACAGCCCTGTCTCTGCGACAGTTCTGGGCCAAAAATGGCATGACCCCTATTACTCAACCCTCATACTCTCTCGACCTTGCCCCGTGCTACTTTCTTAGTTTCCTAGAATTAAAAAATAGGTGAATGGAAAGCGTTTCGCCGATGTTGCTGAGGTGAAGAAAAAAAACGACGAAGGCACTGTCAAGCATCACAAAAGATGAATTTAAACAATGTTTTGAAAAATGGAATGAAAGATTCGACAAGCGTATCATTGCAAGTGGGGAATACTTTGAAGGAGTTTGAAGGTCTGTGCTTAAAATGTGAACAAATAAGTTCAAACAAAAATAAGCACGGTTTCTTTTGGGTACGTCCTCGTATCCTCTTCTTGGATAAAATCTCCGCTATTAAATAACCTTCGCAAACAACGTTCGCCAATCGGGTCCATGGTTCACTCCACGGGATGATACTGACCCCCCTCCGTCAATATTGCTCCTTGATCTAGGCGTTGACCAGAAATATCGTAGCCAGACGCATTTTGTCACTGTCACATCTAACGCGACTCCTTTGAAGTGAGCCAAGCGTTCTCCAGCAAGCGCTACAGTTTAAACGGAATTCGTCAAAAGTTTCCCCTTATCTTGCGCGACCACTTATGGTTCCTGTACGACCGCTAAGTGCGAGCTGAAGAAACAAATGGTCGACGGTTGAGTCCGCCGCTTGGTTCTTGATCTATATCCGACTATACTTTAAGATCATCCAGGTCTGCAGCCGATGTTTCAATTCTCTTGTTCACGTTTCATTCATCGGTGATAGGACGTTACAGAACCCCAAGTAGCCGAAATATATCTTTAACCCTGCACTTCGAAGCGTTTCTCTCTTCTTTCATTCTCTCCTTGATTGCAGCCCTCACATAGCGGTTGAGGTGGCCACCGAACGCTTTGTGCTTAGTCCCAGCTTCTAAGCTGGGAAAGGAAAGACGCACAACTGCCTCAGGTTGTAGGTGGACGGCACTGCCTACTCGCAGGGTAATTCTGGTGTCCACTGATTGGATTGGATTGGAGGAACTTTATTTATCTCAAAGATCAATGGGGTGGGATTAATGGCCCCCTAACGGAGGGCGACATTTCTCACCCAGTCGGCAAGTTTGGCTTGCGGGTTCCTGTCACGCTCCCTCAAGAGCCTAAGCCAGGCATCCCGGGAGGGAGCCGGCAGAAGGTCTTTTGGAGGTGGATTTTCCTTACAGTGACATAGGATGCATTCGTCTGTTGCTATGTTGCCGCAATGCAAGCAGTTTGGATCGATGGGTTGTGTGGTAATTTTGGACAGAAGATGGGAGTCGTGACTGTCCTAGCTTGAGCTCTGCGTAAGTTTTTGGCCAGTTGTCTGGTAAGGCCCAGGTGAGGTGCAGGGTAAAGTTTCCGCGCCTCACGAAACTGATTGGTGATTTCGGGGTAAGTGAAAGATTGGTTGATGTGGGACTCCGAGACACTCCCCGATCCCTCCTGGTTTGCTAGAGTTCGGGCATATCGGTTCTTTTCCCCGTTTCCCGCATTTCCCTCGTGAGCAGGGACCCAAATATTTTCTACAAGGCTTATCCTTTGGCTGTATTTGATCAGTCCGTCGGCTGCAGAGCAAATCAGGCCTTTGTTATAATTTTTGATCGCAATCCTAGAGTCGCTAATTATTGTGCCTGCACTGTCGTCCCTGAGAGCTAATGCAATGGCTATCTTTTTGGCCTCTGTTGCTGAAGTTACTACTGATCCACTCATCCAGTTACGCTCCCTAATCAGACGCTTCGCACAGACGGACACCGCTGAAAACCGAGGAGTGTGGCTAGATGTCCTATCGCACTAAAAGTTTAGCGCCTGGAGGGGAAAAAGAGGCGTCGGTTATTAACACTTGCAAAAGCGCTCTTCACTCCTTGGATACGAAAATGGACCGGTCTAGAATTTTTCCTGCCTAGTGCAGCTTTCCAGTTTGTTTCGGTTGTCTTGACCGTGCTTGACGCTGACAGTGCGTTAAAGCGCCCTTGGTAATCGGAATTGATCCTGAGCTCTGCACTACGGCGCGCTTATCTCTTCGCTCATTCCTTCCTTCACTGCGGTTGAGGTGTCCACCGAACGCTTTGTGCTGAGCCCTGACCACTGCTCATACGCCGTGGATCTTCGCGACAAGATCAAGGGATCAAAAGTCAAATATTTTGTACTTCGAAACGCTTTGTACGGTCTGCACTCAAGATATCTTTTTGTTGATAACTGCTGAATAATCTACTTTCATACGACGTTGTAAACCATACTAGTAAAATTAGCGGATGAGTTTTTGGGCACTTAATAAACTAATTAATGAGGAGCACTGAAAGCACGTAAACAAAAATTGTTTGCGCTTCCCTGCTTGACGATTCACTTCTAGGTTCCATCAAACTGTTGAATTATTACATTCTTATGTCTAGAATTACAGCACAAGAACGACCTTTTTTGTTCAACAATGACTGACCACACTCAACAAGGGGCACTCTTTTCAAAACCGACTATGAATCTCCTATGACCGGCTACAAATGCAAACTTAGAGCCCTCCACCCCATTGGAACAGAAGCGCTGAATTTCTCGAATAAATGTAACCCATTCAACACGCGGAAATTTATTCTTTGTTCTTCCTACATTGCTCCAGCGCTGCGATTAGCAATGTTGAGCACTGAACAGACAAATGCTATCATGCCGCAGCACCGGAGACGTGTTTACGTGCACAAAAACAACTGCACTTTATAATAGGCGCCTTCACGGCCTTAAAGGTTCTAATGGGAATGAAGGCATGCTGAAAGCACTAGCGGGGAGTTCGACCTCTGTGTCGAAGTTAGGAGAGTCGTAAGTTTGATTCTGCGTTCTTTCGCAGATGTCTACTCTATTCGCAGGAGATAAGCTTTCCGATTGCCCGTGGCTCCCATAGCACCCGCAGCCACGGAAATCACATTCTAAATAAGAAAAAAAAATAGTTATCATGGTCCCTCTGTTTTAGAGGTGAGCTGCTAATTAGAGTATTGAACAACATGATACAACTTCGGAGTGCCAGTGGTGAAGGCGCGAGTGGGGTGTTTTGAACTCTCCTAAACAGGCACTTTAGATATGCGGCTGTCTTTTAATTATTAATTTATTTTCAGTACCTCAGATGGCCCCGTGCCGGGGTTTTACATGAAGGGTGGGCATTGACGACGAGAGATTAGTTTTCAATGAAACGTTTGAAGCGTAGCTTGGTAGCTTAGTAGATGTGTGAATTGCCTGTGATGGAATTAAGGTTCCCTACTTGTGCTCTATGCATAAAGTGTCTAACGTTCTTGCGATTTTTCCTCCGAAACTCCAAACTTATATGGCATGCACGAGTAATCGTCTAGAATGTTTGTGTACTTCGCATCGATTAACACATGGTACTGTACTACTACATGCCCCTGATCCACCTTAATCCCCTACTATACCAATTTAAAGGGCAACAGCAGCGTTTTTTCTACCTCCTCTGATCTTACTGAAACTTTTTCAGTCCGTTGTACGCAGTTTTCTGGTAATTTGTGCCGAATTTCGCGGCGGGGAGAAAAAATTTCCAAGTTTCTTGCTTCGTGGCCTCAATCGTGGAGATTTGCGGGCAATCTTGTGTGTGACATCCCTGGATGCATATGCTGGACAGAATTTCATGCTGGTTTTTAGTCATTTCAGTCAACTAGTGATCCATGCTGTCACCTAGATTCGCCAGTTTGGCCAATCAACGCGAATACGACAGGGTCAGTGGCAGTATCCGTGACGTTCATTGGTGGTTAGTCGTGACACAATCGTTTGGTGGAAACCAAGTTTCGGTTTCGGATTCCTGGTGTTTCTTGGATTCCTGGTGTTCCTGGTTAACACTCCTACCTGGCAGTTTGAGAAACGATTTTCTCCACCGGAATGAGGGCACTATATGGAATGGGCTGTGATTATCAACTCAAATTATTAAAAAAAATGGAGTTGACTTTTAATCTATTTTGTAGGGTTAGCCGACTTGAATGGAATTTACAAGTTCGGCTGTGCCCTGTGATTATTATTGTATCTGTTAATGATGTCACGACCCTCGATTGCAATCATGAAACGCAGGGAGTCCTCATACCACTGCTTGCGCGGTGGTGCAGCGGTTAAGCGATGCGCCAGTGCCCGGCAGGCGGGTGCTTCAAACAGAGCTGCAGGCGGAGCTGGAGAGACTCAGGTTTCTCTTCCCAGGCTCCCGCACGGCTCATGCACAGGCCACATGAGCATTAGCCAATTGCATCGAATTTATTTCAATTTACTTCACAGCCACGTACCACGGGTGGCAGGCAACTGACAAACCAGTAGGTAGTGCCCGTGGCATAGTGGCCAGGTGTGGATTACGTCACAAGGTCACGTGACCTCTCACGACGAGCCAGAGAATATCGAGACAGAGAAGCCGTAACTTCTTTGCGAGATGAGAACGTAAATCCAGTTGCATTAAGAGTGCCGAATGTTAAAAGATTTTTAGACCTTACCCGTCGTATTCTGTTGTTTGCCCAGCAGCTTCAGTGCGCACATGTCACAGTCAGTCAACCACCTTTCTTAGAGACCGAATGATGACATCAATGAAGCGCTGTGTGTGGATGGACAAGTGGTTAACGATGATAAGATGCACTAAATGAAAATAAAATACATCACGTAAAACGGATTACACACGGTCTGAAGCGAATGATCACCTGCACAAGCGTGCGCTCAAAAGTGGCATTGCACCCATCGGGGAAATGTCTATGGATTGCATGGCCTTAGCTTCCCAAATGGAGTCGGGCTGTGTGGACGCTGTAGTGAAGAGCTCCGGAAATTGCTATCACCGTAACATGCACTGACATCGCACAATACACGGGTCTCTGGAATATCGCCTCCACCGAAATTCAAACACCGCGCCTGGGATCGAACCTGCGTGTTTCGGGCACACAGCTGAGCGCCATATCCACTTCGCAACTGCGGCGGCCTCAACTGGAAACCCCCGCGGCTAAGGCAATCGGCCAAATATTGGAGATATATTGGCAAAGACCGGTCCCGGATAGGACTCGAGTGACAACATCAATTTTCAATAGCGGCCCGATTACGTTGCATCTGGGAATGTACTTTTCACTTGGGAATGCACTTGGGAAGAATGTAACGTCGTATAGTACAGGGAACGTCAGAAGGGCGTGTAGGACCCGAAAGGGAAGGTCCGCAACCTGCGGTTCTAGCACAAGTAAAAGGAGGTTGATGTGCGTCCAATACGCACGGCCTATTCTCGGTCTTCAGAGCTTCTTGCCCGTTCCGAGTCAGGCTAACAGGGATTGCACTTGCGCATGTGCATCCAGAGTTTCCTGTATCTGTCAGTTGGGGTTCTGAAATGAAAGATGTTCAATATCTACCGTTTCTGAAGGAGCAGCTGATGCTGCATGGCGAAGAGCGTTGCCGTCGCCTACTATGTTGCGATGACGAGAAGCCCAGAAGAGTGTTATTCAGTCTCTTCCAATAGGTACAGCCAATTCAGTTGACTTAATTTGATTACATAAGCCGAGGCAACGCTGGAAGGCATGAAAAAAGCACTTCGCGTTTCGTTTATTTCCTTGCATTGTGTCTGAATATCCTTTAGTTTTCATGTGTATTTGAGTGTTGAAACTTGGTGCGGTACGCGGTGGTGCGCAGGCGAGTCGTGCCGAGAAGGGCAAGGATCTCAGCAAAGGCAGATGACTTGAACTGCATGTCGAGGTCCCTGATGATTGTGGATAGACATTCAATAAGGGCCACCCAGGTAGAAAGGAAAAGCAGATGCGACGGTGGAGGCAGCAATACCGTGGAGTGGTGTAGCTTCTGGCCTGCGGATGTACCTACGCAGGCAAGTAACAGTGTCCTTGCAGGGCGCAAGTGGTCCGAGTAGATAGATGTGCACCATATCAAGGCGTGCGCCGAGTGTAAGAAAAGTTGTTTTTTTATTCTGATCTCGAAGCTACCTTTTCGCTGTATTTTTCACTCAAATTTATTTAGTTATGCTTAATTTTAAAATATTTTATTTTACCCTCACCTTTCTCTTTACTCAATTTTCATTCCAATCCCCCCAAAATTCTTCCATTTTTATTTATGAGGCGCTTGAGACAAACCTGGATAAATTTTTATCCTGTTTGGATCTGCATTCAACCCCGGCCAACACTCCACCATGGGTATACGCCATGGCTGCAAATGCAACATGAACAACAACCCGAAGCCCCAGCCTTGCTTCCACGCACCTCGTGACGCTTCCTCTTCATCGCGCGCTCCCATCGTCCAAAGGTGGCGCTGCTACAGAAAATTCTGGGCCGCTGCTTGGCTGCTGTGGTCAGGACGAGGAGACGACCGGAGAGCGCATCCTGACTCACCTCGAGGAGCTGCGCATCTTGCACCGGCTGCTGGCGGAAGCCCGGGGCATGCAAATGCCCATCTCACGGCTTGGGGCAGTGTGGCACGACGCGGCGGGCCTCGTGTTCGGCCACCTGTCGGTGCTGCTCTCTCTGCTGCAGTCCGTGGAGCTCCCAGACCACCGGGTGAGCGACGGCTGCCTGGCCTACCCGTACACCGCCCTCCACAACTTCGAGTTTGGGAGACCCTTAGACAAAGGAAAGTTCGGAAACGTATACCTGGCGCGAGAGAAGAAAAGTAAATACGTCATGGCATTGAAGATTACGTACAAGTTCCACTTGAAGAGCAAGAATGGCGAGCACCAGCTTCGAAGAGAGATCAAAATTCGGTCACACATCAGTCATCCTCAAATCCTGAGGCTGTATGGTTACTTCCACGATGAGACTTGGGTTTATCTTATTTTAGATTGCGCACCCAAAAGAGACCTATGCAAGGAGCTCACCAAAGCAAGGATGTTTCACAGCAAAAAATTCGCGACTTACATCCACCAAGTTTGCAAGGCACTCCAGTACTGCCACTGCAAGAAAGTCATAGACGGTGACATAAAACCAGAGAATATCCTGATAGCTTACAACGGTGTGCTCAAGATAGCAGACTATGGCTGGTCCGTCCATGCTCCGTCCTCATGGCGTGAAACCTTCTGCGGTACAAAGTATTACTTGCCACCCGAAATGGTTGAAGACGGCGTCTACGATGAGAAAGTTGATCTCTGGCCTCTAGGTGTTCTAATGCATGAATTCCTTGTCGGAAAGCCTCCTTTTGAGTCGAGCTCCGCAGAAACTACCTATGACAGGATTCGATGTGTGGACCTGCAGTTCCCTGCTCATGTCTTGGATGATCCCAAGGATCTCATTTTTAGGCGTCTACGGAAGGAACCGAAAGAAAGGGTCAGCCTTGAGGAAGTGATGTCACACCCAAGGATCACAAAGAATGTAGAGTGTTGTGCCTCACAGATGAATCTTTCTAGTGGACTTGTACATGAGTGCTTGCCTACGAGACTCCTCCAAGGTGTATCCATCTGGGAAGTAGGCATGTGGCGATGAGGAGGCAAGGCATTTGAAAGGAACATTCTAAGACAAAAAGAAGGATACTGTGAAGACGAATCTGTATGAGACAAAGTGACTTCTGGCTTCGTTCCAATTGTGGACACTCGTCGATGATAAATATCGAAAGTAATATGTTTGTATTATAGGTTTGTAATTGATACGTTTGTAATTTTAAACATAATCTGTATTCAATTGTTCACTAAACTTTCAGCACGATTTTGCAACTATGCTTCGGGAGCGTGCACTGGAATATACTTCGATATTTAAAATGACCCCAAAGGTCAAAACACTTGGAGACCTTCTTTACCCCATTCTTAATGAACAAAGTGTGGTAGCATATAGACTGCCTGTCATGCTCTATACACGAAGTGTGCAATGTTATTGCATTTTTCCAGCGAAAACTACAAACATATCGCTTGCATGAGTGCGTTGCATTGGATTATCATATTGGATTATACTAAGCCAGCCACACAAATCCAGCTTAATTCACTTACTAAACAGATTTAAACAGCAAGTACGGAGTTCTAACCCCTATGAATTTTTTAAAACTTTTATGGTACTTTCTCCGCACTGTTTGGTCCTTTGTGCCGAATTTATTTCTAAATACAACTTGTAAGCACTACATTACTCCTGATCAGAAAACAAACTTGAGCAATTGATGCACTGTGTTTGTGAGGGAACTGCATGCGTCAGATTGTAGCTTCGGCAAGTGTGCCTCGCTGAAATGTGCAGGCTCAGTGACAGCAGTGTTTGGCCGTTTTAGACATGGGCTTCAGGACTACAGTGGTGCCGAACATAGCGGTAGTGCGGAAAACGTTCTTTCAGCTGCACCCCAATTTCCACGGCTGGTGAGTGAGCTGTGGAGAATTCGTCCTCGGACGGGAAGTAGGCTGCCTGAGGCGTACATTTGGGGGGAGTAATTTCTGAGGGCGTGGCACTGACTGTCCTCGCAGGTTGTGCCAAAGAAGATATGCTCAGGGTTAGCAATCTGGGACCGTCCTTCATTTCTTTTAAGGGAAAAGCAGCGCTACAAACGAGGATAGGTGCTTGTCGTGTCGTCGGTAACACTGCTCTTGTTCGTTGCGCCGCTTTTCCTTACGAAGTTGTTTGCTTCTGTGTGCCACTAATGTCTGCCTGCTGTACATGCGATAAGTGGTTGCGCCAGAATTGTAATCTTACATTATTTTATTATCAGTTCTTGTCGCACCACAGCAGCATTTTGTGACGCTTTTTGAGTCCCATCGGACCGTGATGAGAGCCCTCAGTGTTGATGTTTTCGTGAACGTACAGGCTTGTTGCAGTGATCGCACTAGACACAAATACATTTTAAAAGAGGGGTACGGTGTGGTTGATGCTGATCTTAGTAGAGGCAGGGACATGGCATTGTTTTATTAGTGGCGATGTTTTTCGTTCTACTTTAAATGTCGCATTCATTGTTTGACTGTTTCTATGAAAATGCTTCTACGAGTAAAAAAACACCTGGAAGATCTGGTGAAAAAGCTGTTCTCCAAATTGTGCATGAAATTAGACATAGTTTGATGCACATATGTAATAAACTTTGTGGCATGCGATCTAACGTAATTTTGTTGAATGCTTCATGAGAACGACAATAAAACACCCTGCTGTGGTCTGCGGTAGGCAACAACAACAATTCGCGAGCAATGACACCCCATGTACCCAGATGTACACCTTCTCTGGTGATCCGAGGAGCATCGACTAATTGCACTGGGGATATTGTGGGCACTTTGCGAGCAAGACCGGGGACATCGAGTGTGCAGTCCTAGTTTTAAATTCCCTGCACATTTCTTCCGGCACCTTGTTCAACTTCATTGTCGTCGAAAGGAGCTCGCAGCACTGACTACTGTTCGCAACTGCGGATGAAGCTTTGGGAAGGCTCCACATCTGGCCTTGACGACAACCTGGCAATGGCTCTTTGGAAGGAATTATTTCATGCGCGATAAAAGAGAGACCTTCCACCGTAGATTACGGTCATACGAACAGCTAACACGAACACGACGTTGCCACGCTTCAAAAATAGCTGAGGTCTTCGAATTTCTGTGAAGTTATAACCTGACAGATATTGCAAGGCTCCAGCCACTGGAGGGCTTCAGTTGACATCTCAGTTCGACGAGCAAGCCAAGAAAGGCTACATTAGCCTAGTCAATAGAGGTCACTTTGGAACGACGCCACGAAAAACTATTAAAATCACATCCGAACCACGTTGAAAGTGCGAACCCGTGCTGGCGCTGCCTCCTTGCTGGTCAGTAGACTTAAGCTTGCACGCGAGAGGTGCTGGGTTCGATCCCGAGTGCCGCCGGGTACTCACCGGTGTTCAAATGGATCCAAGATTTCCCCCCTGTCGCTTGCTCGGCTTTCCTGGAGAGATGTGGTTGGGAACAGCGTCCTGGACCAGACCGCTGCGTAGACAGCTCAGTGACTCGGTTCGCCGTCAAACAACTTAAATGCGCCATGTGCGGTCCAGCTCACTTCTGGCCCTTCTTATTGTGAGAGCAATACTCCGCTCATGAACGGCCTTTCGCGTAGCAGCGGCGAGTAGTCACGTTTGACCTTTAGAATGACCTCTGACGTCATACCAGGGTGAGAGAGGGGCTACCAAGTCGAGTCGCCGCGCTGCGGCGGCCGGTAGCCACGCATGGCATTTAAAATGACCTATGACGTCATGGCATGCGTAGTGGCATAATAGTGTGACGTCATATAAGGTTGAGAGAGGCTCCAAGTCGAGTCTTCGCGCAGCGGCAGCCGGTAGCCACGCGTGACATTTAGAATGACCTCTGACGTCATGCCATGACTAGTGACGTCATAGCGTGACGTCATAGCAGGGTGAAAGATTGGCTACCAAGTCGAGTCGTTGCACAGGGGCGGCCGGTAGCCACGCGTGCCCTGTAGACGCGGAGCACTGCGTTCCTTCCTTAGACGCGCCGCTCCGCGTTCCTTCCGTTAGAGGCGCTGCGCTCGCTTTAGCAACCTACCAGGCTTCACCAAAGCTAAGCCCCCACGAATTTTTTTGTTAGCCTTAAAGGGAGACTGAAGCACTTTTTGTGAAAATCGGGCTGGCAGCGGCGTCCTATAGTTTTTCATGCTGTATACTGGAATATCGTACACAAATAGGGCAAAAACAAGTGCGAATTGCCTTTTTTAGCAGAAATATGCGGCCTGTGCCGCGGGGCACGCCCTGCGGCGCGCCGCCGCCCATGATTGGTCAAGAGATGTCGTGACGACACTTTGAGGTCTGGAGACGTTGCCGATGCGGATCCGGCGCTGCGTTGACTGCAGATCGCAGCTTTCCGGGTTGTAAAAGGAATACAGCGACTATTTTTTACTGAGCTCCAAAGAAAAGGATACTACAGTTTGTTCATTCCACGTATCACCTGAAAGCAAAAAAGACACAAGCAAAAAATTCTACGCCTAGCACAAGCATACGCCGGCGTGAAAGACACGTATGCAGACCATGCATAAAAAGGTGCAGCACAACCTCGGCTCGTAATCTCGGAAAGGAGGGGGTGCGAACAATACTCAAGTCAATTACCACCACCTGACGCCTCCTGGCTCGCCCGAAAGAGCGTCATCCTAAAGAAAAGGCCCACAGCGCTCTGTACAAAAAATCCTGTTCTCAGTACCCGGCATTGTAGCTGGGGCAAGAAAGTATTTCTAGGAAACCATGAAGCAGCACAAAGTTGATGTCAAAATTAGCGAAGCGCAGTGGCCGAGCACTGCGAGGCATGTGACCACAAAGTAGTGAGGCAATAATTATGCGCTGGAAACCAAGCCAAATACGCGCACAAGGCTGCTGCTTCACTCGTGGCGCGTTCAGCAGATGCCAGAAAATATTAATCGCTGCCTCGAAAACGTTGGCCCTTCTTAGATTTGTAGTTTAGGTTCAGTGAAGTAGTGGCCAACTATATGTGTGTTTAAAAGCCAAGCTAGCTGCAACTCGCCCGCTGCCACAACTTGATGAAGAAACCGAGTTAAGGTTGCGAAACATGGTGTCTTTTTTTTTTGCAAAAACTTGGTTGGCATTCATTTCTCTCTTAAATTTGCATCCGAAATCAGAACGTCGAACGCTGTCGAACGCTTTCATTTGAATGCCTTGGCTACGATTAAACGAGATGCCGCATATGAAGAGCTTCGATGCTTGCTTGCTTTGCTTTATTGTGATATGCTTTGCTTGTTTGCTTGCTAGGACACGTCGAACCGAGAATAAAATCACTAACCGAGCCTTGCTGAGCATGCCTCAGGTGGTCTGGCCGCGCCTAAGCTGAGGAGAGCGACACATGCTTGAGCATCTATTAGGTTTCTGCAGGGGCTAAGTGAGCATGTTTCTACATTTAGAAGAGGCGCTTCTTCGGAATGGTGACACGCCTCTCATGCGCGAGAAAATCGAAGGAACTGTGTCATGGTTCAGCCGTGCCTTTTCGACAGAAATCTCCAGAGATCACATTAGGGACAAGCTCTGCATGTAGCCGCTCTTACGAAAGTGCTTCGAGCAGAGTACGCTTGCTTTGGTCGGCTTGAATTCTTCGTCACAGCAGCGAGCGCTTGCGTTGCGAGCTTATGATCTTGTGGAAAACAGTGGAAGACGACACAATCGCGGGCGTAGTTTTTCGTGGACACGAACGCAGAGTAGTACCTCGTGTTGAATCTGATTCTCAAGGTCGGCTGACACGCTTTGTACGTGACAACGCACGCAGTACGAGGAACCACGCATGCAGCACGAGAAACAACGCGCTGAAAGCTCGCTCGGGTGCGCCGAAATATCCCCGGCTCCTCAACGTGACGTCACGTTGGCCGACATGGATGAGGTTTCCCTATCCGCGGTTCTCCTCTCCGGCGCTCGCGCGCGGCGCGTGAGATTTAAACATCGCGCTTTTAATTGGTGATTGCGCCATTGTGTTAGCCAAAATCGAAAAAATAATTTCACAGACGTGATCATCAATGACACTACTTCAAAACCCTAAAAAATTAGCTGATTCGAAAACCGCCTCAGTATCCGTTTAATTGCTTATGAGCCAATGAAGTGTGCGTTTGTGTTTGTGCGTCTCTGTTCGAGAGGGCGTGTATATGTGCGTGTGTGTATGTGCGTGTGCGCGACGACTTGTGTGTGCGCGTATGTGTGTGTGTGTGCGGGCGTGCCTGTGTGTTTGTGTGGGTGTGCGCGCGTGTGTGTGTTCGTGCGCGTGCCTGAGTGGGTGTGCGCGGGAAGCCGTGTATGTATGTGTGTGCGCGCGTGCTTGTGTGTTTTTATGTGTGTGCCCGTGAGTGTGTGTGAATGCGTGTGACTGTGTGCGTGCGTGCGCATGCCAAAGTGTGTGTGTGCGCACGTGTGTGAATGTCCCTGGGTGTGCGCGCATGCCTGAGTGTGCGTGTGTGTGTGGGCGCATGCGTGCGTGCATGACTGCCTTTTTGTGTGTACCGTCGCACACCTGAGTGTGTGTGTGGTGCGTGCGTGTGTATGTGAATGTGTGCGTATGCGCGTGCCTCTGTGTGATCATGCGTGTGCGCGTGCCTCACAACTTGCATGTGTGTGCGCGTTTGTGCGCGTGCATGCGCGTACTGTGTGCGTTTTTGTGTGTGTGCGTGCGCGTACCTGCATGCGTTTCTCTGTGTGTGCGTCTGTGCCTGCGTGAGCGCACTTATGTGTTTTCTGTGTGTGTGCGTGCGGCCTTGCATGGGTGTTTGTGAGTGTGTATATGCGTGTCTGTGCGTGCACATGTGTGAATGTTTTTCTGAGATTGTGTGTACGTGTGATTGCCTGAGTGTGTGTGTGTATGTGCGCTCGTGCATGTGAATGTCTGAGTCAATGTGTATGTGTGCGTGCCTGTGTGAGCTCGTGCGTTTCTGTGTAAATGTGTGTGCGTGCGCGGGCCTGAGTGTTTGTGTGTATGAATGTATGTGTTTGTGTGTGTGTGCGCATATTGATGTGTGTATACGCACGCGTGCCTGTGTGTGTGTGCGTATTTCCATGGGTGCTTGAGTGCGCGTGCGTGTGTGTGTGCGCGTGTCTGTGTGTGCTTGTGCCTGTGTCTCTGTGTGCGCGCCCATGCGTGCGTGTCTGTGTGAATGTGCGTGTATGTACAAGCGCGCGTGTGTGTGCGTGGGCGTGCCAGTGTGCTTTTGTGTGTGTGCGCGCGCCCGTTCGTGAGTGCGTGCGTGTGTGTACGCGCGCGTGCCTGTGTGCGTCTGTGGATGTATGTTTGTGTGCGCGTACCTGTGTGTGTCTCGCTACCTGAGGGCGCTTCTTCTGTGTGCATGGGCTTGCCTGTGCGCGTTTGTGTGTGCTTCTATGTGTGTGTGTGTGCTCGTGCGCCCGTGCGTGTGTTCGTTCGTGTGCATGCCTGTGTGCGTCTGTGTGTGTGTATGTGTGCAGGTACCTGTGTGTGTCTGTATCTGGGTGCGCGCGCGTGTGTGCACGTGGGCATGCCTGTGTGCGTGTATGTGTGCGTGCCCATGCGTTTCTGCCTGTCTCCACGCCCGTGCGTACGTCTGTGTGCGCATGCCCATACGTGCCTATGTGTTTGAGTGTGTGCGTGCGTGTGCGTGCCCCGTGTGTGTTCCTGTGTGTATGCGCGACCGTGCGGTCGTGCGCGTACCTATCTGTTTTTCTGTGTGCGCGCGCGCCCGTCCGTGAGGGCGTGCTTGCGCGCGTGTGTGTGTGTTGGTGTGCGGGGGGTGGGCAAGCGGTATCAAGAAAGGCTTAAGGGTGAGTGACTGGGTAGATGGGTGCGTACGCTCGCGTCTGCGAGACAAGGAGTTGAAATATGCTGGCCTTCAACCTTTTGGCGCCCTTTTCTTCGCGCCTCGGGACGAGTGACCTTGGCGAGTGAAGCCGCGCAGGCCATTTGCAGCGTCTATCAAGCGAAAGGAGAGAACTACGTTCGACAGCTTAAAAGTCGGTGCTTATTGGGCGGGTGCATGCGCCGATATGGTGGCTCGCTGAAGCTTCCGTTCTTATTGGCTGGGCATGCTTCATATGTCAACAAGTTTACGCGTGCGCTTTGCACCTTACAGCAGCGCATATCCACTTGCTCCTGCCGGTGTAATTCTCTTTTATTGGGATCTTCCTTTTTCTTATTCGCCCCTGCGGGACAACACATCGCAGGTTAAGCCAACAAGGGAAGGAACGCTTTTTGGTGACGTAACGGGCAATTACTGCGGAGGCGAATAGCGGCTGCGTCATGTTTTAGATTGCCAAGTATTCCTCTCTACTCAGCTTTTTTTTTCTGTTTTTGCTTATGTGATGCACGCAGCCATTGTGGAATATGGCCTTCCTACCTAAATGTCGATCAGCGACATTGATCTTTCAGGAGGAGAGATAAGGAACTACACGAAAACTTATCTGGTCTCCATCCATGTTACTTATTGCAAAGGTCACGCGTCCTGTCACGGCGTGATGGCGGCGTCCACATGTCGAGATTGAGAAACGGCTGGCATCTCCATCTCTCATGTCGCAAACAATGCGCCGGGATATCTCGAGACCACCTACCACTGATCTAGGCCATCGTGTAGTATGACATCAGCGCCTGCTCATCCGCGACCGCGCTGTTAAATGCACGACCACGGGATACTGGAGGAAACATTGCATATCGCCGCGCCACTTCGCCCGTGGTCGACGGTAGTGTTTATACCGAATGCCTGACGCGGGCGTTTTGGCGGCAGTCAGTCTTCCTTTCCATCGGACTCAGATAGGCTTCCTCATAGGAGTCGTGCCGTTACAGCAGTTGTTTTTAATTTGAGTTGCGTGTTATCGCGTAAGTGTACCGTTAGTTATACGAGGCTTAACTGTGGTAGGGACCTGTGAAGGATCCGCTGTCCAGCCCATTGTGGAGCATACCAGGCGCAGGCATTCAGTACCACAGCGCACGCGCAGAGAACTCGTAGGCTCCTGCGCGCAGTGCGGTGGGATGCTCTGTTTCGCTGTCGGTTAGTCGGCTTGCGGCAAACCTGTAGCGCCGCCAACGGTTGTCCGAGTGCACAAAAGGTGCTACAGTGTCGTACTGAGTTTCATGGGGGACATGGAGCACAATGACACGAGGTTTTCATTCTGTATACGGTGCACTAGGAGGTCCTTTTGTGACTCCGTCGACTTTTCTTCGGCGGCGGAAGACACTTTCATTCCTGGAAGACTCGGACCTAACGTTTCCTTTCGCCAGTGCCACGGTTCAAACTCACAATAGTGGTGAAGACATCGAACCAGCATGGGGCATTGTTTCTCTTATTGTTGCACTTTTGGCTCTTGTTCTTGCTTTCCTTGTGCGATAAGAGTACACCCGCATTTCTAGTACAAAATCTACATGTGAATTAGTGCGTAACCTCTAATTTTCTGTTCTATTCAATGAAAGAAAAAAGAACCCGTATGAGATTTACAGCGCAAGGAGGATTTCGATGCCTGGCGGATAGATTTTCCATCGAGGGAGGGTGACGTCACCAGATGTCCTTTTCCAAGCATTACACCTCAGAAGAGCCGAGCACCAGGCAGGGGGAAATGTTGTATCCATTGGAGAAACCGGTGAAACTGTGCAGTTTTCAGCAGTCTGCGAACGGAAGTGGACTTTACAATTGGTAGAGAGGTGCTGGAAGTGGTAAAGATGCGCATCACAGGAAAGAAATAACTAAAGTAATAAGAATGGGGTGGAGAGCATTCGGCAGGTTCTCTCAGAACATGAATGGAAGTTTGCCAATATCTCTCAAGAGAAAAATATATAACAGCTGTGTCTTACCGGTACTCACCGACGGTGGAGAAACGTGGAGAATTACGAAAAGCATTAAGTTCAATTAAGGACTACGCAGCGTGTTGGCAACCTTAAGAGACAGGAAGGGGGCAGAGTGCGACAAGGAACGAACGCTGGACGAAACCGTCTTGCCAAAGACATGCAATCGAAAGGCAAGAAAAACAGTATTCAGGCGTCCGTGGACAGGTCTGCGCTTGCGTCATGGTGATGCTGTGAAAATGTCGCCCGCAAAGGCTGTAAACGCCTTCGTGAGACCAAAAAGAGCAAGAAGTTTTACAGATAAACCCTTTCGCTTGTTTGCTGCAGAAAAAAGGAACGCCTTACAACAGTGTCTCGCGCTTCCTTCTGTGCCTACTTAAAAGGTGTGCAATATAAAAAAAAACTGTGATTGCTGTCTGCCCAGTGTTTCGATAACAGCAGTGAAGTTCGTTTACCGCTTTCGCAGGCACCAAGCAGAACCGGACTTTGGTGACCGGTGGTCGTCACGGCGTCTGGCTGTTTCAGTACGGAAGCCTGCGTCACCAGTCGTGTATTAGCGAGTGAGTGTACGCCAAATTATCCTCTCGGGTTCTTTTTCTCATCGAGCTGAATGTAAAACGCCGTGCTGGGCCAATAATCTGGCTGGCTGTTGTTTGCCATCACCGGTGGCTGCAGCGGCACCCATTTGCCACTGTTATGGGGTGATGAGTTGCGTAAGTTACATTTCAGTACATGTCCCCTCAAATATAAAGGTGCAAAAGGAGTACTGGAAGTATTTTTGTATTTATTTAAGAGGACTTCGTCACTGGAGCTTAGTTACGTGACCACTTTACTGTGGCGTCTGATGCGCATGTTGGCTGTTTTTTTTTCTTGTTCTGTTTCTCGGCAAAGGGCAAAAGCGTTGCCAATCCTTTCGCAGCTGCCGGCAGCGCATCTTGCAACGCCCTCACTTCTGCTGCCGCCCACTGTGGCAACCTAACTGAGTACCGCATCTGGCGTTCCGGCCAATCAGGTGCCGTCGAAAGGGACGTTTTTTACAGTAACTGAAATTTGGGAAACGTGCGCAGGTGGCCAGACCAGATTAAGAATTTTCTAGGAATAGGGTGCATAACGTTAACTGAGGGATATGGGAGAGTTGTCTGTGCTGCAGTGGATGTACTTGGGTTGAAAATGACGACGTATCCACTCAATGTATGGGGCGAAGTCGGAGGCTGCAAAATTGCTGTCATCCTGACACCTCCTATGCCTCTGCAGAATGACAACGCAAAACGATTCCTGCGATGAAATTAGGGAACAAATTTCAGGGTGTTCGACCTGCCTAATTGTTGCGAATGGCAGGCGGGATTAAAATGTGTTGTTATCGCGCACTTCACGCTGTTGTTCTATGTAGCAAACCTCAATGTATAAGATACCACTAGATGACCGCTGCTAATGATAAAATATTTTCGTTTATTGTGCTCTCAGTATTTGTAAGCTCCAAACCGCGTCTACTAACTTCCTTAATAGTCATCACCTGAAGGGTTTGAACTTGTATAATGAGCCGTCGAAAAGATTTCGCCCTGGCAGTATTATCTCGCGTACTGGGCGTTTGTTTTTGAAAACAAAACATTATATATGATGACCTGGAAACAATGACCTGGAAACATAGCTTGAAAGCTAGGCCACCTTGATTATGCAGCGTATAGCGATGAACCCGGGGCTTAAACTCTGGCTCCATGAAGGGGTTCTGTAATAAGATATGTTGTCAGGTTAGTTGGTTCTGTGTTTTTGAAAAAGACACGGCGCTAAAAGTGCAGGCACAAAAAGACAGAGGCCAAGGACAGCCGCCCGTCCTTCGTCTCCTCGTCTTTTTGTGCCTGTCCTTTTAGCGCCGTGTCTTTTTCAAACACGAAGAAGAAGACGCACATCATGGCAAAGACGAAGATGACCCTGCGCTTCAGCCGTATTGCTATCGCCACGTATGTCTGTGGTCGCCCTTCCTGACCTCGTACTGTTTTGGCCGCTCCTTCCGTCTTCCCAGCTCCTTTCACTAAACCCCCGTCTTACACAAAGGGTTCTCGAGTGATTGGAGCAAAGTGGGCGATGAAATAAATAGGGAGAGAGAGAAAGCGGCTCACGGATTCCTTTACACATTGCTTTATACGAAAGGGAAAAATAATTTCTAAGGTGGATGTTTGCTGTCACAGACCTGATGTCAAAGACCTGAAACAAACGATACCTAGGCTCTGTCAGTGTGTTTGTTGTTGTTGTGTAGCCATGGAGCTGAGTGGCCAGCTCCGGACTACGTAGCGGAGAAAAAAAAACCCTGCAGAGACACTTACGATTGCTGACGTGTGAGGAGATGTAAGCGCTATCGTACAATTAGTCATGTGAGGTTTCCAAGGTCAGCTGAACTTTCGGCAAGATTTATGCAACCATGTTTTCGGAGTCTGGAATGCTATGTATTTTGAAAATTCAAGTGGCCAAACTGCCAAAAAACTTTCAGTCGTTATAACTGCGGTCTTCAAGAAGAAAATACGATAGTATTTCGGAAGCCAGTTGTGGTTTATACAATAAGGGGCTAATGTTCTTGTATTTTACTCGTCAGAACAACAAATTTATAAGGAATGCACGAGTAATCACCTTCTAGATTGATCGGATACCTTTCACTGGATAATCATATTTGCTTACACTGATCCAGCCCAATCTCCGCCGCGGTGGCTCAGTGGCTATGGTGCTCGGCTGCTGACCCAAAAGACGCGGGTTCGATCCCGGCCGCGGCGGCTGGAATTTCTTTGGAGGAGAAATTCTAGAGGCCCGTGTATTGTGCGATGTCAGTGCACGTTAAAGAACCCCAGGTGGTCGAAATTTCCGGAGCCCTCCACTACGGCGTCTCTCATGGCCTTAGTCGCTTTGGGACGTTAAACCCCATAAACCAACCATAAACCAACTGATCCAGCCCACTAATTCATATTGATCCACCCTATACGAGGGGGTACCCAAAAGAAACCGGACTTATTTTTGTTTGAACTTATTTGTTCACATTTTAGGCACAGACCTTCAATCTCCTTCAAAGTATTCCCCGCTTGCAATGATACGCTTGTCGAATCTTTCATTCCATTTTTCAAAACATTGTTTAAATTCATCTTTTCTGATGCTTGACAGCGCCTCCGTGGTTTTTTTCTTCACCTCAGCAACATCAGCGAAACGCTTTCCCTTCACCTATTTTTTCATTCTAGGAAACAAAGACAGTAGCACGGGGCAAGGTCGGAAGAGTATGAGGGTTGAGGAATACGGGTCATGCCATTTTTGGTCCAAAATTGTCGTACAGACAGGGCTGTGTGAGCAGGGGCATTGCCATGATGGAAAAGCCAGTCACCCGACCGCCACAAATCTGGCCGCTTCCACCGCACACTGTTGCCCAATCTTTTCAAAACATCCAAGTAGAAAGCCTGGCTAACTGTCTGACCCTGCGGAACAAATTCTCAATGGCCGACTCCTCTCACGTCGAAAAAACAAAACAGCATTGTTTTGAGGTTTGGTTTCACCTGACGAGCTTTCTTGAGGCGAGGTGAACGTGAAGTTTTCCATTGGCATGATTGTTGCTTTGATTCAGGATTCGATTCAGGAACACTTGAGTTGTCCCCATAGCAACGTCCTTGTACGTCTTTCTTAATATTTCAAGGGTTTCCATTCAACTTTTTCCGAGCAAAAATCAGAATTTCACCAGCGCACGCTGTTCACGAAAATCAGCCTTTGCAAAAACGACATTCACACAAAACAGTCGTCACTCTAAAACTCTGCCTAAACTAGTCTGACCTCCTTCAACGACGGCACTCGGCTTACTGACTCTGGAATGTTCGTTCTATGCGCTCCTAGTGGCAAAACGCGGTACCAAAGAAGCTTTGCCTACCAAAAAATTTAGTCCGGTTTCTTTTGGGTACCCCCTCGTAAATGGCCTTCCTGAGCAACTGGGGCGTTTTTCTCCCTCCTTTCCATTTGCAGAAACTTTCACGGTACGTTCTCCGAGTTTTCTGCCCCTTTGAGACAAATTTCTCAACGGGGCGGTTATTTGTTCCTGCACCAGCTAATTTAAAACTCCCTTTTCGTGGCCTCAAACGGGCAGGTTCTTACTGCCAACACTGCGTGTGTGACGTCTGTGGTAGAACGGCCGTCGATATTCGCTGAGCACAGGGGCTGAATTTCGAACTGGCTTCTAGTTTTTTCGCACAAACAGTGACCAAAGCTCTCACGTACAGTCGCCAGTTTGGGCAAGCAACGCACACATAATAGGTTTTGCGACAGTATCCGTGACATCCTGGGCGGTCTGTCGTGACGTCATTCAGAAGTGCAAGATGCCGGGCTAGTTGGTAATTCATGATAAAAAACAGCGCAAGGAAAGGGACGAAAACACGAAGGAAGAAGACACAGACACGGGCGCTGACTAACAACTGAAATTTTATTTCGATGCAGGACACATATATAAAGTACAAAGAGGGGGGTGTGTCCAAGGCGATCCTGCACAATCACCGAAACAGTGTAGTCACGTCCAAGGGTAAAAACAATAAAAAGGTGAAAAGGCCGAAAGAAAGACAAAAAGCGATAAAACCACGGTGTAAGAGGCCGGGACGGAAAGTGAAAGCGATGAAAACGATGAAAACAGATATGCACATAGCCAAAGGGCAAAAAAACAGCGTTAAACTAACGGTGAAAAACGGGACTAAAATCGCGGCACAAGGTGATTAACAAAAATGACAGAGAGGGGCATTTAAGAACAGGATTAAAGATTTACCCTGCCTCTAAGAAAATCCAATTCTTTTTGCGACAAGCACAGGGAGGGTGTACTCACGCATTGTTTCTTTCCGTTGTGGATTTCGAATGCTTCTACGATTTCCCTGGATATCCTATCCCGTCCTCTAAGAAGAATTGTGCAGCGATTGAAATCTGGGTAACAGGCTTCGTCCGGATCATCATCCTTACGTTTGCACTTTTTGCAGTGCTTGGCAAGGTGCCCAGAAATTGCAATACTGTCTACATTGTTCCTGTGCTCTTGAAGCCTAATGTTGAGGCACCTGCCTGTTTGGCCAATGTATCTCTTCCAACAATATACGGGCAGAGAGTAGACAACGCCGGTTTTGCAGTGGACGAGTTGTTCCGAATGAGTCTGCCCACACCCACGGGCGATCAGAGGTTTGTTCACCTTCGGGCATAGAGCGGAAAGCTTGTTTGGCGCTGAAAAGACGACGTCAACCCCTGAACGTTTCGCGACCTTTTTGAGGCGGTGGCTGACCTCATGAATGTAGGGCATTACGACCACTCTTCTGTTTTCCCTGTTGGACGCCTCCTGCGCGTCATGTCGTCCTTGTTTCTAGGCGACGGACCCGGCCACGGACACCAGAACTTTCAGGGGATATCCGGCGGTTGACAGGCGCTCGACCTGGTTGCTAAAACTATCCTGGAAATGATGTTCACAGGACTTCTGAAGCGCATTTTGAAAGCAAAGTCTTACTATCCCTCTCTTAACGAGTTTTGTATGGGGCAGACATAAAAGGCAGAAGAGGTTTTTTACCCCTGGGCTGATAGGACCAGCAGGTATGCTGGTTAGAGAAATGCAGTCGCAAGTCCAGAAATCTGATTGAGCATTCATGCGGTGTTTCATGCGTCAAAGCCAGAGGAATACATTGGCCAAACATCGAAAGAATTTCGGATACCATAGGGTTAAATGCTTCGTGGCTGCAATTCAAAAGGACGAGATAGTCATCCACGTAACGAAAAATTTTTACTACGCACGTATCAGCGATCCTGTCGTTCAACATCCTATCGTATCTAGCAAGGAAGAGTTCGCTTAGGATAGGTGCTACGGAAGAGCCTATGCAGACACCTTGTTTTTGTATATATGCATGTTCACCTGACGTAACATAGGAAGAATTCAGATAAAATTTCACAAGTCGTAGAAAATCGCCGATGGAAAGGCCTACTTCGTTCTGAAAATTCACGGCTCCGAAGGTGTCGATAGCTTCTTCAATGGAAGACAGCAGTTCTCTGTGCGGTAAAGAATAATATAAATCTTTGATGTCGACCGAGAAGGCGTTTAGGTTGCGGTGATGTTTAATACTTTAAAAATCTATAACCTTTTTTGAGCCATCGATCACAAATGGGTCATCAACGGTTAGCAATTTTAACTTGCCTCTAAGAAGAGTCGCGAGAAATTTCTGCCATGACTCTTTTTCAGATGCGATTACACGGAAAGGCATTCCAGGCTTGTGGGTTTTAGCGGAAAAAAACACAGATCCACTGAGACGACTCGCGGTATTAAGTTTACAAGCCAAATTGTCCAGTTTTAGGGACTTACATAAAGCCACGGCTTGCTTTTTCACCTTGGATAGATTGGCGTGGTTCCTATTGAATGCAGTCTCGAGGGCGCTGGTGGCTCTTGATCTAAATTCACCTGCGGATAGTACAGTAAAGCCACCTTCTTTGTCAGAAGGGACCAGAAGTAGTTCATTGTTTCGGAGATAGTTGATGGTCTGACGCACTGGAAACTTTTTGGAGAATGGCTGGTACTTGCGGAGTACATCGACGCCTTCCGAGATGCATCTGGTCTTGTCACTATTGTTGTGACTGTACTTCGGACCACGTGGGCCCGATCAGGCATCTACCGTGAACATTCATCGAGGCCGACAACCCCGCGACGGCGGTGGGAAGTGGGATGCTTGGAATGCCCCTCCGAGCCTCAGCGGATTAGTGTAGCAGGAATTTCAAGGGCCATTGTCAGCAGTAACCCCAGCGAAATTCCTTGAGCGGATTAGTGTAGCAGGAATGCCGGAGGTATTGTCCGAGCGACCACAGCGGAGATGACCACTATAGCGGCGAAAGCCGGGGACGCGCCGGAGGTATTGTCCGAGCGACCACAGAGGAGGCGACGTGCCGGCGCCGGTCACGCTGGCGGATAATTGAAGAATTCTGTGTCCCCGACTCGCGTTCTGGGCAATCGGCGGGGAAGCAAGTTCATTCACCTGCTGGAAGACTTCGGGAGATTCCTTTCCCGCAGGGCTGGATGAGTCAGCATCTTCCCCTCTCATCGACCCAGCTGCGAGAGAGTGGAAAAACCCGCACCTGCCCAGCCGTGGGTGGTAACAAGAACGTCCCCTTCGGTCCATCCAATTGGACAGTGCTCGTCGACCATTATTCCCCAGCCAGGGATCTGGGGAAACCGAACAAAATTTAACTCGGCCGTGAGTGTGGCCGAGAGAAGCCTGCTAGCTCCAGTCGACTACGGTTGACGAAGACGTTCCCCTTCCACTGAGAGCCATTCTCAGTCCCGCTCTATGTAAATAATGTAAATACAGTTTTTCCTTCACTTCCCCTACTCCCCGTCTCCGGCCCACGTTCCTTCCTCCTTCGGCACTGCGGCGGTGATCCTGGACACGATGCCTGGTGGGACATGCTACTAGCCCGGCAAAATATATCAATTGGTTGGCAGCGGCGGGATCTTCCACGCTTGGTCCTGGCTTCAGCAGTGATGAGCGCTTGACTTCCTTTAAGAATCTGCCAGGCTTGATAACTCTGGAAATTTATCACTACCTGTAGATTGTTTTTCTGCACGTGCTCGCTTAAGCATTTCACGTAGCAGCTTATGTTATGAAAGTCCTCGTTCGGAAGTTACCATGGATTTGAGCAAGCTAAAGAAGCCAGAGTTGATGTTGCTGTGTGAAAGGCTGGGTATTGAGGCCAGGAAAAGTCACAGAAAGCCGCAGCTGATTGAGGCTATTAAGGAATGTGGTGCTAAGGAGGAGGGTGACAAAATTTGGGAGACCTGGGAAGTCATTCAGGAGGGAATCAGGAACGCTAAGGAGGAGGCCGACAGAGTTGAAAGGGAACGCAAGGAGAAGGCCGTTAGGGTTGAAAAAGAACGCCTTTACCCCAAGGAAGCCGCTAAGGAGGAGGCCGACAGGGTTGAAAAGGAACGCAAGGAGAAGGCCGTCAGGGTTGAAAAAGAACGCCTTTACCGCAAGGAAGCCGCTAAGGAGGAGGCTGACAGGATAGAAGAAGAACGCCTTTACCGCAAGGAAGCCGCTAAGGAGGATGCTGACAGGATAGAAAAAGAACGCCTTTACCGCAAGGAAGCCGCTAAGGAGGAGGCTGACAGGATAGAAAAAGAACGCCTTCGTCTCAAGGAAGCCGATGAAAGGCAACTTGCTTTAATGCGTTTGGAGTTGCAACAAATTTTAGAGGCGAAGCGCGCCGGCAGGAATTCGACAATAAATCAGGAGGTTTCGGCGCGAAAAGAAATTAAAGTCGGCAATGAAAACTGCGTGTCTTTGCCCATTTCCCGCGTCGCGATTGAGAGCCCGCTCGAGGTGCGTCTGACCGAGGCAGCCATCTCCCAAAACCTGCCTAAGCAGCATCCCTCGATTTGCTCAAATCGCTTGGATGTGCTGCCCAAAGAAAAAGGCCTTTGTTTTGGAGATAACGCTGCACAGGTCCTTACCATTTCGAAGGCTCGTGAATTCGCAGCGCCAGCAGAGCACGTAGTTGAAGAGGGCAAACCTGACAACGAATGTGGAGCTCCAAACCAGAGCGCGGCGTTAGCTGAAAAGCGCGATGCCGCGCAGATTGCCCTTGCAATCCAGAAAGGCGTAGGCGCAGAGCAAAAATGTAGTCCTCCAGAAAGCAGTCGTGCGCTGAAAGCGGCAACTGCAAGTTCTATTGTAAGCGAGGAATGCGCCTCAGCGCTGCCTCGAAACAAAGATCAGTTCAGCGATAAGGGAACGACAGCCGCTCGCGACCGAACACCCGAAAACGAGTTATGCGTCAATGAAAACTGCGTGTCTTTGCCAATTGCCTGCTTCGCGATCGAGAGCCCGCTCGAGGTGCGTCTGACCGAGGCAGCCGTCTCCCAAAACCTGCCTAAGCAGCATCCCTCGATTTTCTCAAATCGCTTGGATATGCTGCCCAAAGAAAGAGGCCTTTGTTTTGGAGATAACGCTGCGCAGGTCCTTACCATTTCGAAGGCTCGTGAGGTCGCAGCGCCAGCAGAGCACGTGGTTGAAGAGGGCAAACCTGAACCTGTAAGCCTGATAAATTCTCACGGTGATGAGCTAGAGCAGGCTTTATTGCAAACAGACGATGAAACGAACGCCGGCGACTTAAGCCGTGACGGCTCCGCGCTACCTAATGACGAGCCAGCCCAGGACTTACTCACTTCTAGCACAGGGATAAAGAGCACCGATAGTAGTGCAAGCTATAGTGAGTCTTCCGAAGCAGGCGCAAGTGATGAGCTGGGGCTAGGTGAGGAATTGAATGCCAATCTTGTGTTACCCCACTCGGATGGCTTTCTCGAACTCCTTCGTGTTGACCGAGAAACGTTCACCGCTGAGCAAGAGAAAGACCAGACTCTACGAAACTTGAGTCACCAAAGTCACATAGGTGTGTCACGGAAGAACATACCTTTCCAGCTCCGTTCTGGCCTGCTGTACCGCCAGTATAAGGATAGGAAAGGTATCCAACACGACCAACTTACTGCCCGTGTTGCGATCGAGAGCCCGCTCGGGCTACGTCTGACCAAGGCAGCGGTCTCCCAAAACCTGCCTATGCAGTATCCCTCGATTTTAGCAAATCGCTTGGATATGCTGCCCAAAGAAAAGGGCCTTAGTTTTGGAGATAACGCTGCGCAGGTCCTCACCAGTTCGAAGGCTCCAGAATTCGCAGCGCCAGCAGAGCACGCGGGTGAAGAGGGCAAACGTGGCCCTGTAAGCCTTATAAACTCTCACGGTAGTGAGCCAGAGCAGGCTGGATCACAAATTGGAAATGAGGCGAACGCCAGCGACTTTACCTGCAATGGTTCAGCGATTGCTAGTGACGCGCCACGCAAATCACCTGCGAAGGTTTCCACGGAGCGGCAGCGCACAGAGGTGGCCAAACGGGAAGAGTTAATTAAGGGGAAAGTGCGGCTCTTGTTGACTGCTCGACTGAAATCCGAACCGCGTGGCCGCCCCAATTTGGCACCTCGGTGCTCAAGAGTTCGCACCCGCCCCGTGGGAACACAAGCCATGAGAACGCAACGCGCGAACCCAATCCGAGAGAGACGGATACGCTGGCACGGCATTCGCACTCGTTCGTTCCCTTCTCGCATTCTGCTTTCTGAGCGTCAGCCAAACTTCAGAACAGCGAGACTTGGACGAGGAACAGTTAAGGGTCCCAAGCTGAAATTCCTAGCCTTGTGTCCTGTTGCACCTGCTAGAGCAGCTATCAGACCGCGGCCGCGCAGGGGGCGGCTGAAGAATAGGAAGCAGTAAATTCATCTGATCGCAACGCCGGTTGCAGACGGATTCGAGGAATAATCCCGTCTTGAGTTGAATGCTTGTTTCCTTTGTTCATTTAACTCTCCTGTACAGAAATGCAAGCTGAAATTCCTAGCATTATGTAATGTCTCATCTGCTAAAGCAGCTGTCGGACCACGGCCGCGCAAGGGGCGGATATGACGCATAATCTCATATTGAGTTTAATGCTTGTTTTTTGTCTTTTGTTCATTACACTCTCCTATGCGAAATGAGAGCGAAATTTTGGAGATTGGCATTGCCGGACTCAGTTTACATGCGTTGCAGTAAAGTGCGAGGTAATGGAAACGCTGATGGCCTCTGCCGAAGCTTTCCCGTGTAATGCCCTTTCCTGACTCCCCGGACGTTAATCCGCTATGCAAATTTGTATTTTGTTTTTTTTGCTTTAGCGGGAATCATTTTTTTTCTCTGTTTTGTATGTGTTCAGCAGCTCCACCTTCCTTTTGTGCTCTCACGGGAGGTGGCTTTCTGTGACAAAAACCGTGCTACGGCACCCCCCAAAATTCTAGGAAATTTTTCCCTTTTGGCTAAACAAGCTCTCTGTATTCTGGTTTGGTCAAACTTGGAAACTTTCGGAGGAGGACGTAAATTTCACGCGACAGCTCATTTTCTCTAAACAGACTTTGTCGACCGAAAACAGCTTGGCAGTTCTTAAAGTCGGTTTGGCGCTTTCTGCTTGTTGGGCTGTGTACCTTGCTGGTTGAGACCGTTACAGTTGTCAACGAAGCAAGAACCTTTGGGCCCAGCTGTGACCAAAAGCCGAACGGACACAACTCCAGGTGTCTGCGCGCAGCAGCGTTGGCTGCAACCACTACGAGACCTCTTCGGGCGGCGGACGTGCTGTTGTGACTGTACTTCGGACCACGTGGGCCCGATCAGGCATCTACCGTGAACATTCATCGAGGCCGACAACCCCGCGACGGCGGTGGGAAGTGGGATGCTTGGAATGCCCCTCCGAGCCTCAGCGGATTAGTGTAGCAGGAATTTCAAGGGCCATTGTCAGCAGTAACCCCAGCGAAATTCCTTGAGCGGATTAGTGTAGCAGGAATGCCGGAGGTATTGTCCGAGCGACCACAGCGGAGATGACCACTATAGCGGCGAAAGCCGGGGACGCGCCGGAGGTATTGTCCGAGCGACCACAGAGGAGGCGACGTGCCGGCGCCGGTCACGCTGGCGGATAATTGAAGAATTCTGTGTCCCCGACTCGCGTTCTGGGCAATCGGCGGGGAAGCAAGTTCATTCACCTGCTGGAAGACTTCGGGAGATTCCTTTCCCGCAGGGCTGGATGAGTCAGCATCTTCCCCTCTCATCGACCCAGCTGCGAGAGAGTGGAAAAACCCGCACCTGCCCAGCCGTGGGTGGTAACAAGAACGTCCCCTTCGGTCCATCCGATTGGACAGTGCTCGTGGACCATTATTCCCCAGCCAGGGATCTGGGGAAACCGAACGATATTTAACTCGGCCGTGAGTGTGGCCGAGAGAAGCCTGCTAGCTCCAGTCGACTACGGTTGACGAAGACGTTCCCCTTCCACTGAGAGCCATTCTCAGTCCCGTTCTATGTAAATAATGTAAATACAGTTTTTCCTTCACTTCCCCTACTCCCCGTCTCCGGCCCACGTTCCTTCCTCCTTCGGCACTGCGGCGGTGATCCTGGACACGATGCCTGGTGGGACACGCTACTAGCACGGCAAAATATATCACTATCGGGTGCTTTCTGTCCAACCATCCGCACGAGCCCGAGAAGTTCTGCGGCGGACTTTTTTGGTTCTATGGCAAATTTTGGGCCTAGGCTGAGGAGGCTTCTCACGGAGTTCGGTAAGTGAACGTCACCCACCGTGTCCACAGGATTGCGAGGCCTTGATGTCTTCTTTGATAGCCACGTCCGTAGCGTGAGCAAGAATCGCTGCCAGATGAACTGAGCAGTGCTATGAAGAATGCGGAGACATTCTTTCCACTTGATGATTTGGAGGCGCTCAATCGTAGGAATAAGGCGTCCTTGTAGAGGCGGCCTTGTCGTTGCCACTCTAACCTCAGGAGCTTCAACACTCGAATGCCCTGGCCGGTCGAAGGTGCGAAACCACCAAACAACGCAAGGACTTCAGATGGCAGTATTATGTGGCGGATACAAAAGGAAAAGGTCCGGGACTGGCAGATCGCGTTGGCGATGAGGGAGAGGAGAAAGTTTGGTTCACAGGTGAAACAATTAACAGAGCCTGAAGAACAAGAGATGAAGTTCAGAAGTGCAAGATGCCGGGCTAGTTGGTAATCCATGATAAAAAACAGCGCAAGGAACGGGACGAAAACACGAAGGAAGAAGACACAGACACGGGCGCTGACTAACAACGGAAATTTTATTTCGATGCAGGACACATATATAAAGTACAAAGAGGGGGGTGTGTCCAATGCGATCCGGCACAATCACCGAAACAGTGTAGTCACGTCCAAGGGTAAAAACGATAAAAACGTGAAAAGGCCGAAAGAAAGACAAAAAGCGATAAAACCACGGTGTAAGAGGCCGGGACAGAAAGTGAAAGCGATGAAAACGATGAAAACAGATATGCACATTTTGGCACAGATATGGCACATTTTGACAATTTGGCTTGTAAGCTTAAAACCGCGAGTCGTCTCCGTGGATCTGTGTTTCTTTTCGCTAAAACCCACAAGCCTGGAATACCTTTCCGTGTAATCGCATCTGAAAAAGAGTCATGGCAGAAATTTCTCGCGACTTTTCTTAGAGACAAGTTAAAATTGCTAACCGTTGATGACCCATTTGTGATCGATGGCTCAAAAAAGGTTATAGATTTTTTAAGTATTAAACATGACCGCAACCTAAATGCCTTCTCGTTCGACATCAAAGATTTATATTGCCGCCGCGGTGGCTCAGCGGTTATGGTGCTCGGCTGCTGACCCGAAAGACGCGGGTTCGATCCCGGCCGCGGCGGCTAGAATTTCTTTGGAGGAGAAATTCTAGAGGAGTACTGTGCGATGTCAGTGCACGTTAAAGAACCCCAGGTGGTCGAAATTTCCGGAGCCCTTCAATACGGCGTCTCTCATAGCCTTTGTCGCTTGGCGACGTTAAACCCCATAAACCAAACTAAAGACTTATATTATTCTTTACCGCACAGAGAACTGCTGTGTTGCATTGAAGAAGCTATCGACACCTTCGGAGCCGTGAATTTTGAGAACGAAGTAGGCCTTTCCATTGGTGATTTTCTACGACTTGTGAAATTTTATCTGAATTCTTCCTATGTTACGTCAGGTGAACATGCATATATACAAAAACAAGGTGTCTGCATAGGCTCTTGCGTAGCACCTATCCTAAGCGAACACTTCCTTGCTAGATACGATAGGATATTGAATGACAGGATCGCTGATACGTGCGTAGTAAAAATTTTTCGTTACGTGGATGACTATCTCGTCCTTTTGAATTGCAGCCACGAAGCATTTAACCCTATGGTATCCGAAATTCTTTCGATGTTTGGCCAATGTATTCCTCTGGCTTTGACGCATGAAACACCGCATGAATGCTCAATCAGATTTCTGGACTTGCGACTGCATTTCTCTAACCAGCATACCTGCTGGTCCTATCAGCCCAGGGGTAAAAAACCTCTTCTGCCTTTTATGTCTGCAGCCCATACAAAACTCGTTAAGAGAGGGATAGTAAGACTTTCCTTATAAAATGCGCTTCAGAAGTCCTGTGAACATCAGTTCCAGGATAGTTTCAGCAACCAGGTCGAGCGCCTGTCAACCGCCGGATATCCTTTGAACGTTCTGGTGTCCGTGGCCGGGTCCGTCGCCAAGAAACAAGGACGACATGACGCGCAGGAGGCGTCCAACAGGGAGAACAGAAGAGTGGTCGTAATGCCCTACATTCATGAGGTCAGCCACCGCCTCAAAAAGGTCGCGAAACGTTCAGGGGTTGACGTCGTCTTTTCAGCGCCAAACAAGCTTTCGGCCCTATGCCCGAAGGTGAACAAACCTCTGATCGCCCGTGGGTGTGGGCAGACTCATTCGGAACAACTCGTCCCCTGCAAAACCGGCGTCGTCTACTCTCTGCCCGTATCCTGTGGGAAGAGATATATTGGCCAAACAGGCAGGTGCCTCAACATTAGGCTTCAAGAGCACAGGAACAATGTAGACAGTATTGCAATTTCTGGGCACCTTGCCAAGCACTGGAAAAAGTGCAAACGTAAGGATGATGATCCGGACGAAACCTGTTACCCAGATTTCAATCGCTGCACAATTCTTGCTAGAGGACGGGATAGGATATCCAGGGAAATCGTAGAAGCATTGGAAATCCACAACGCAAAGGAACAATGTGTGAGTACACCCTCCCTGTGCTTGTCGCAAAAAGAATTGGATTTTCTTAGAGGCAGGGTAAATCTTTAATCCTGTTCTTAAATGCCCCTCTCTGTCATTTTTGTTAATCACCTTGTGCCGCGATTTTAGTCCCGTTTTTCACCGTTAGTTTAACGCTGTTTTTTTGCCTTTTGGCTATGTGCCTATCTGTTTTCATCGTTTTCATCGCTTTCACTTTCCGTCCCGGCCTCTTACACCGTGGTTTTATCGCTTTTTGTCTTTCTTTCGGCCTTTTCACCTTTTTATCGTTTTTACCCTTGGACGTGACTACACTGTTTCGGTGATTGTGCAGGATCGCCTTGGACACACCCCCCTCTTTGTACTTTATATATGTGTCCTGCATCGAAATAAAATTTCAGTTGTTAGTCAGCGCCCGTGTCTCTGTCTTCTTCCTTCGTGTTTTCGTCCCGTTCCTTGCGCTGTTTTTTATCATCGTGACGTCATTGTTTGCTCATAACCCAGTTTCGGTATCGGCTTCTTGGTTTTAACTTTTTGAAAGACTTCTACTTGGTATTCTGAAAAACTTTTTTGCACTGAAGGAAGGCGTGTCTATGGAATGTGATGTGATTGTGAAACCAAAATGTTAAAAAAGCTACGGAGTATACCTTTAATCCATTTTCTCAGGCGGGACTACTTCCAAACTTGGGACTCCTCAGATTTTCAAACTTCGCGGTGCCCTATGATTGGTCCACTGTTCTGATGACATCACGACCCTCTCAGTTGCGTTTCTAAATCTCCGGAAATCCTCATGCCACTACTAACGCAGTGGTGCAGTGGTTAAGCGTGGCTGCACAGCCATCGGTGCGTCTTGAATGACCCAGGTCGCTCTTCCCGGGCTCTCGTGGGGTCATGCACAGCGCCACAGTGGACTGGTGGCAACTGATCTGAATTTATTTAAATGACTATCCACTTACCACGAGCACGGGGGGGGGGGGGGGGGGGGGGAAGGTAGCGCACAACACGATAGGCAGGTTGCCAGGTGCTATGGGGGCTAGGTGGTCATGACGTCACAAAGTAACGTAACCTCTCTCGACCAATCAGATAATTTTGTGTCAGACAAGCCGGTACTTTTTGTGAGGCCACAGCCTAAATGCTATCGTAACAGGAGTGTCTAACGTTGAATGATGTTTCAAGCTTATCGATGGTATGTGGTTGCTTGCCCATAGCAGCTTCACTCGACACGTCTTTGTTGCGCAAAGTCACAGAGGCTCTTGACATGTCCGAGTGAGTCGTGCGCTTTTATGCGGGAAACACTGATGGCACGCTGCGGCTGGATGGAGAAGTAGTTAGCGATGGTAAGGTATACAAAATAAAAAGGAATTAGATCACATAAAAGGCATAACGCTCAATCAAAACCGGATGATCATGTGTGGTGGTGTGCGCTGAAATCTGGTATGAGTACCTCCCAGGAAAATGTAGTTTTCTAGTGTTTTATAGTGCTGGGCACTTCAGAAGGCCGTGCAGCACGCAAAATGCAAGCTCCATACTTTGAAACCTGCGGTTCTGCCATGCCTAGAAGGAGGTGCATGGCATGTTCTCAGCCGGTTCTCAGTCTTCAAAAAATCACTTGCTTGATGTCAGCATTTCCTTGCAATTATTTGTCCGCGTATGAGCTCTTCCCGTTGTGCCCTTGCCTCCCGAGTTGTCTGTATCTGTGCTTTCAAGGTTCTCAAATGAAACATGTTCAGTACCTGCCGTGTCGCAAAGAGCAGCTGATGCTGCTTTGAGAACATGTATCTCGTCACCAACTAAGTAACGATGACGAGAAATCCAACAGAGTGTTATTCAGTCCTCGTGCATACGCATAGGGAATGCGTTTCATTTAATTCGATTACGTCAACAACGGCAATGGAGGAAGCCATGATACAACCACTTCGCTTTTCGTCAGTTTTCTTGTTTTGTATTAAGGTGATTGTGCGGCATAGATGGAGTTCTGTGACGAACTGAAGCGCAAGGGAGCAAAAAACGAGGACAGAGACAAGTAGGCACACAAGCGCTGACTTCCAATTGAGTTTTATTAGGTGAGAGAACTGCTTATATGCTGCTTTTCAACAAAAAAAATCAGTCAGTAAAGGCCGTTCCACGGCCTATCACATCGTCAAGAAATGCAACTCTGCATTTCTCAGGGTGACGGAAGGCGCACTAATACAATTATCATGCAGCCTAGATAACTCGGGAGCCTCCACAATTTCCCGCACTACCTGGTCCGAGTGTCTGCTGACCACGGAACAGCCGGCAAGAGCCGGCTCTCCCTTTATTTCGATACCGGAATCAGTCTTCATGTTTACAACCGCGACGATGCAGCGCCAGAATCCCTGTGCCTGTCTTGTGGGTTCTGAAGTCGTGTTCCTTCAGGCACTCATTCGGGCACCTTGCCGTTTGGCCGACGCAAACCTTGCCTGAAGAAAGACGAATGGAGCACACCACACCCCCTACACACTCAACGAAGGGGTTCTGATGCGCCGTGTTACACTGCCGGCGCCCATCATCCCCCTCTGTACGCGCGCGCACAGCGTACGTAGGTTCATAGGGGCCAAGAACACGATGTTCACTTTGCTACGGCGTTCAATTTTCTTAAAGGCCTATTTGACAGAAATTTTACAAGCCGTAAAAAGGTTGTTTTTTCAGAGTACACCCCCGTGGTATGCTACCCACAGTTCAGACAGGTTCGGAGCGTCAGCTCGTGGCGGCTCGTGCAAAGCGCTGGTACCCGTAGCGCGTGCAGCACTTAGTACAATAAATACTGGTTATATATGAAAACCACACATCTCAAAATGGATGAAATGCCCTAGAAAAAGTTTAAACACGTTTTATTTGGTTTAGTAGACTAGAAAACTCCTCGCTCAACCTCAGAGAAGATGATCGCGCGGCAATGCTAGTGAGCGTTGTTTGCCTGGCAGTATTCGAATATAGTTTGTGCAAAACTCGGACATCTCGAAGGACGGAGGTATATTCAAATGGAGGCCAAGTAGAAAAAGTTCTTGTAATATCAATTCGGCCTTTTTGAGCGGGCACGCGCGTGCCAACAGCAGATGCGCGCGCTGCTGTCCGTGCAATATGGTGGTTATCTTGATAAAAAATGACCGGCCTTCTACTTTTCCTTGTCATTTTTCTCCCCCGCCGGAAGGTATTCCTGCCTGTGCAGGAGCTGTGAGCGCGAGGTAAATCAATAAAAACAACTTGGTGTCTAAAAAGGGAGCTCTAGAGAATTAAGCGCTGTGTTAAGCGAAAGAATATGCCAGAAGCACAATTTTTGTTGCAAAATAAATATCTATTTTTCTCTTCGAGGACAGTGGCATCAATGCGGTGCCGATGGTGGGGTGGTTTATCTCTGCGCGCCTCGGTCAAGCAAGCAACTGTGCGCAAAATACATGCCGGTTCAAGTGAACAAAGACTTATGCGCTGCGTTCATTACTCTATATACCTAGAATCACTTAAAGCCCGTGTACTGCATGGACGGCAAAGTTTTTCAAATCTTTTCAAACCACACAGCTGGGCAGAACGGCGTGGTTGCCGGACCTCAGTCGACCGTATACGCCTACCACGCCGATTGCCGGTCGGCAGCGTATCTGCATCGATTGAGTAATAATGCAGAAAATATTGTCAAAATTACATGCTGTCTTCCTTTGAAAATATTATCATTCAAATAACTTACGTTCAGTTCTCTGAGACCTTGGAGACACACCTCGGATTATAATGCTGAAGCTTCCTGTAATCGGCCTCAAGTATGAACGGCGTGACGCAGTAAGAAATTCGACGTTTTCAGTAACACTCGTGTGGCCCTCCAGGATTCTCAGCCCGGGCCGCGAACTTTCGGGGCAGCAGATACACTCGATGCACGACGGCATTTCTGCACTTGGGGCAGAGCTGTACCTGCAATAAACGCGCGCATGTTGATTCCTTTTCAGACGACGCAGACTTCTCCTTAGACTTCTGCCCATTGTAAACAACGTGACATAAAAAGGGCGTTGCTCGAGGGGCAAAGCAGTCCACTTTAGCTTCTGAGCCAGCTAAGCTAGCTTGTGACGGGCGGTCCTCCGTCCTCTTTATTCTCCCGATTAGAGACGCCTCGAAGCCATTCTTTTTCCAATTATAGCCCTCTCGGTTCGTGACATGATTTGCCGATCGGGCCAGAAAAACGTACGTGCTCTGATGCATGATGTAGACCGGGGAGGTCTATGGAGGAAGCCCAACCCACAAAAGGGGTTAGCGCAAGGCACGAGCGCCAGTCACCCACCATTCTCTTTTTTGAAGAGAGGATAGTTCACGTTAAAACCTGAGCTCCAAAGAGTTGACACCAGCTTTCGAGATGGGTGTGAAGGGCAGTGGCCGAGAGGTATGCATGGTGCTTTCCGCATTCCTCGTATTCCTTTCCGCGGCCACGCACCGCGTCGACATGATGCCAGTAGTTAATTTTCCTCGGAGACCATCGGGCTTTGCGATGAAAACAGCCAGAAACACGCCAGAAAAAGGGCTTACAAGGGGCGCTCAGTCACTTCAAAACGCCTGAAACTGGCGAGCCGGTGTCTCAATGGTGCGTCATTTCCGGTCAGGCTTGTTAGTTATCCAGCACACCGCTAGGGGACTGCGTCGTTTGCTAAAGTGGTTTTTGAACGCTTCTAAATAAAATACAAGACACCTCACAGCCCTAATATTAAATATAACTGTAGTTCATAACATGCACACTATATTGAGCGCAAAATTAACCGAAGTAAACTTTAGGTCAAGTAGGCCTTTAAGTCGGTGTGACACGTTTTGTATGCAGCGACCACTCTCCCTCTCTCACGAGGCTGCATTACGTCGTCTCTGCTGATAGGATTCGCCTCTTGGTTTTCCTCCTTCAAAAGGCGTTCAATAACAGACGCAAATAATGCCGGAGGGTAATATGCATGTGAAGACGAGCCACCTGGTCTAGTATACTTACTTGCATGGAATGAGCGCAAGATTTCTAGATGACTTTCCCCACGAACAGGCTGGCAATCGCTCTCTTAGTCAACTTGGAAAGGACCGAATGAAATGGCAGCAGCTGCTTGCAGGTATTTTCAGCCAGTTCGGCTTTCGGAGAACATAATCCGTATGACAAAAAGCCAAAAGAATCCTTCTAAGGGGACCTCAATTGACACTTGCAATGGCACCAGGCATTACTTGAAGGTCTCAACGTCACTCATGCCCAAGGTCTCTGCTTCTGTTCCCGTCCTGTGCTCGAAAAGAACTGGGTAATCATACATAAAATGAAACACTTTGACAACAAGGGAACCTGACAGAACAGATAGCAAGCTTCTGTCCTTCCGGGTTAGAAACAGGCGGCTGAAGACCAGGGCGATGCAGGAACCAATGTACTTGCCGCTCTTCTGTGTTGTGTGCCTTAAAATTCTTTCGTTTGCGTGTTTACTTATGTTTCGAACTTTTTTCGTCCGAGCATTCTCGCTAAGGGCTACTATTATAACCCATCGGAAATTTCCGTCAATATTGCTTTAGCAGAGTTTGGTGCGCCATTGTGGCCCTTCGTGTCCAGGCGGCACGCGCCGGCGTACACCTGCGGCTCAGATAGGCTGCAAGACGCGGACTCCTGATGTTCCTCATGTGCTGATTGCGCTGAACTCATTCCACTGGTGTAGCGAGGGTGGTGAGTGCAGTCAAGGGGTGGCGGTGGAAGCGTTCCACTCGGCTATTCGTCTCGGGGTGGTACGCGGTGGTGCGCAGGCGAGTCGCGTCGAGGAGGTGAAGGAGCTCAGCAAAGAGAGACGACTCGGACTGTCCGCCGAGGCCCAGGATGATTGTAGAATGACATCCAATAAATGGTGATGGTGGTTTTCACCACCATCACCCATCGAAAATGGGCCACCAAGGTAGAAATGAAAGCAGACACGACAGCAGAGGCAGCAGTACCGGGGACAGGGATTGCTTCTGGCCAACGGGTGTGCAAGGTGAAGCAAGGTGAAAGTGTTTCGCCTAGTTCGATGTTGACCGTGTCACAGCGGACATCTGGTGTAAACAAAGAAATAGTTTTTTTATTCGGTTCTCGAGCCGATCCGGATCCCGAGCCTTTCTGTCACGGAGCTCGTGTCGCTTCGACTTCCTCGCGCGCTCCGAACATCAAGAGATGTTGCTGCTACTGGACTTTACGGGCCGCTTCCTGATTGCTCATCTCACGACGGGGTGATGACCGGTCAGCGCATCCTGACTCACTTCGAGGATCAACGCCTCTGGCACCGGCTGGTGGGGGAAGCTCGAGCCATGCAGATGACCAAGCCAGGCCTGCTGGCAGTGTGACACGATGTAGCGGGTCTGCTGCTCGGCGACGCCTCGGTGCTCCTCTCTCTGGTGCCGTACGCGGTGCTGCCCGACCAACTGAGCATGTGCTCCCTGGCCCACCCGTACACCACCCTCGAGACCTGGTGACAGCACGTCAGGAATGACCGAGGCAGGAGACTGCTGGAGCACATCGTGCTGGTAGAGGCGGGCCTGGGAGATGCGGCCAGCTACGGCAGTCGCATGCGAGGGAGCTACGTGCCACCAAGCATTCGCAGGGCCACCGATATCCGTCTTATACGTGGTGTCGATGCTTGGCCGCCGCACGTCGTCACCTACTACCTCCTACTGCCCATCTCAGTCTTCGCCATCCACGACTATCCACCGGTAAAGGAAAAGCTGAAGCGCTTCCCGTCTACATTTTTCCTGAGCACTGACGTACACAGTCTTGTCCAGAATATCTGGCACCTCGTCCATGGCAACCATGAGCAAGGGATGGAGATCCTGCTGCAGGGGTAACAACAGGTCAATGCTGAACTGCGGCCGCTTCTGGGCGCCCTCTGGGGCCCAGCCGAGCGCCTAATGATTCAGTGCTAGCACCGGCTGGCCCTGCGCTGCCTCGGCCACATGCAGTGACCTTCATGCCTAAGAAGATAGTCCTGCAGCTGGACGTGCTGCTGGCGAACTCTCCAATCATCGACGCCCTTGAGCTGACCAGCGGGCACGGTCACCCTTCCAGCCTGGTGCCGCTACTGGGTAGCATTATGGCAATCGCCAGAATATCGAATATGCGCGAAACCTGTGAACAGCTGGAGCCACTTCTGCAAGTGCCGCCGTTTTCCACGGAGGAGGAGCAGTTTGTCAACTTGTGCGATCTGGCCGAGCCGACCCGGATTTGCTACGTGGTGCTGGACTTCCTGCAGGGCGTACGACCCCATGCCGTCCTGCCGCTGACCGGCTTCCTTCAGGAGCTGTTTCGGGAGGGTAGGATGCAGCACTTATGCCTTCGCGAGATGCGCGAGAATTTTTCCACCACGCAGGAACTCATGCAGAGCTTCGTGCGATCGATGCCCCTGCCAGCAGCGCTGCTCAATCCAGCAGCAAGCAGGCGAAAGCAGCCTGCCACACCAGATCACTACCCGGGGTTCGTGCCAACTCGTGTGCCGCACAAGGGCATCACGCCTCGCCTGGCAACGCAGGTGGCTGCAGTGAGGGCCACTGTGGATGCTGCAGACGCCTCAAAGCCACCCGGTATGCCTTTTGCTCCCGAAAAGACGGCTGAGAGTGAATCGTGTGCGTTAATGTCTACTCCGGTTGCGCGCTACTATACCCCGCAAAGCCGGCCGGAGGAGGATGCAGTATCGATCTTGTGGACGCTTTCCGTCACACTGTGGGAGGGCCATCCTCAACGGACAACCTCCGCGGCAGACCGATCTACAAGCGCACCTGCCTCCCTCCTGAAAAGGCGACTCGTGTACCTGCCACTTTTTACTGCCACGCTCGTTGTTCTTCAAAGGGGCTCCGAAAAAGAGCATGTTGGTACTTGTCCGACGCCCATAGATCTCGACGAGGAGGTGCAGCGAATATCTGCAGATCCATCAGGGCGGAGGCTCAGATTTTCCACATCAGATTCGAACAGTTCGGAAGCTAGCTCTGACCTCGGCATCACTGGTCAGATGCTAGGAGGCACCTCCATGCAGTCTCATCCTGAGGAGCAGGCAAATGGCGAAGTGGAGGCATCTCATTCAGAAGAGACAGAAATGTCCAGTGGCCGATCCAGACAGTTCACGACTTCCACGGACACTGACAGCGACCACTCTGGCGGTGATCTGTAAGACAGCACTACAACTCCGGTTCGTTCTCCACAGCCGACGCCACAGCAGCCTTATCCCAGTTTGCAGCTCAGAAGTGACGACCGTGATATAGATGGAAACAAGGTACCGGTACCGTTAGCTGGCAGACATCTTCCCCCATGCGCAATCCGCTGCTGCTGCCAGAGTTCCTGGTTCAAGAGGCTGTCAGGTGCCTGCACTCGCCCACTGCAGCCGATTCATCTGTTCCCGGGCTCTCTCAGCGAGGTCCCAAGGAGTCACTATCTCAGCCAGCACCTCCAGCTGCAGCGTCAAGCACCGCAGACACTGGTGACTTCGGATGAAGAGGACCTGGATGGAACTCCACTTATGGACAGCTATGAGGACATAATTCCTGAAAGCAAGCGTCGCCATATTTCCCGCCACATGGAGCCTTATTTGAGCAGAGGCCGTGTGGTTACGGCACCTGAGCAAGAAAAGACAGTACACAGGTCGGCTGCTGCTGCAGTCGTCGCGATTTGCACTTCGGCACGGCACCAGTCGACGCTGCCCAGATTGGCATTGCACAGTTCGGCATTCGACATGTAGACACTCCAAGCATTGCTACTTCACACGTCGGTCCTGCACATGTCGGCACTACTGAATTAAGGACGCCTGCTGAAGAAGAACCAACTTCTCTCGGCGGCAACGACGGCACTGAGCTAGTAGAAGACCCACCAAGCAGAACCTGTTCTCATGCGTCAGCAGTGTGCCTCTGTGTGTCAGCATTCGTAGTCAGTGGGGTACAATAGAAGGAAATAAACCTGCGCTCTGCTGTGTGGAAGAGGGAGACCTGTCCTCTAAATATGACGCTCTCCATTCAGAAGGTGCGGTGACGACACCAGCAGAAGAAACACACTTTGAAAAATCTGAAGCAATCAACGTGTCTTTCGGGTTTGTTCCAAATTTAGAGTAATCTTGTTGAAGGTTGAGGAGGTCCTTTAACGACAATTGATGCGCTTGTAATATACGACGGGTTATCTTTAATGTATTTTAAATTCTATTCATAAATTTGGTATCATATTTGCTAGCGCTTAGTGAACACACGGGACAAGAGCCCAAAAACACAGGACAGACGCTCTTGTCCCGTGTGTTCACTAAGCGCTAGCAAACATGATTCCAAACGCTTTCCAACTAGCCCAAGTTTCCGCCTTAATAAGTATTCATGATTGCTCTAAAAATACATACGAAATAGGTTCTGGAAATTTCGCGCTCGGTGTTCGAAATTTATTCGTAGAATTTGTCTAAGACATTTCACCTACACCATGCTTCCCACACTTTTCAAATGCGTGAAAAAAGTTATGTTTGGTTTTGGTATGTTGGCAGCACAATAAAAGTGTACTTTTGTAAATATGAAATTAATTCGTCGAGATTATTTTTCAGTACTAACAAATAAGTAGTCCTCATAAAAATTGTAGCAGGAATCTTCATGCTGCCGTGGAACAATCTAGAGCTCGAAATAGGTTTTCGGGGAAGAGTCAAAACACTTCATTTTCTCCCGACTCTTCGGGTTTATGATACTGGCCGGGAGATAAGCACCACTTATTCGATTACGGGTGGAGAATGTGACAGCATTAGATCGGGAAGCATGGGTTGGGAATCTCCGGACCGGGCAATGCAGCGTAAAGGACTCCGACTCGCAGGACCGTCTGGCTTCAATAGACGCATAAGTAAATTTCGGTTGACAGTTCGACTCCTGACGGACGCCTGATGCAAGTTCCGCTAAGAAGTTCGGTTCTAGACCACTCGCAGTTTCGAACGCGACCAGTTCCGCACTAGAGGAGCAATTTGGAGGTCCACAGTCCTTGCGCCTGGAACGCCTCAGCGGGCAAGATTATGTGGCGGCTCTAGGAAGTTAGTTATATGGCAAGCCAGCTACTACACGTTTCGAAATACTTCCAGTTTACTGACATAACTTTCAGTCGCCACTCGTGGTGTGGCAACATCTCTCCCGGCTAAGTGACGTCTCGTGACCTGTCTACCTCATCGATCTCTTGGTTTATTACAATGCCTCATTTTATTTTGAATGTGACTCCTAACCGTTATCACAATAATGAGTCATGACTACACTGTTGCGTCGGCCAGTCAGTGATATTTTTTGTCGTTGGACAACTGAAATAATTCTAATGCAGTAAAGCCAATTTGCGGCCTGTCATAAGCCGTATATAATACTGTAAATTTGCAATATGTCAGGATATACTAAGCGGGCAAAAGCTGCACTTCTGCCGTCTTATGCGAAGTTGATGTTTTATTCAATGCAGAAAAAGCATTCATTTTGGTTTCACCTATAGGGACAAAATCACACAAAATCAATATGTAATAAATGCAATATGTTCCAAGTGCATTTTTAACACACACTTTATTCCTTAGAGTCCTCGTCGCCGCAGAGGAGGTACCACCTGGTGCTGCCGGTGTTTCTCTTCCTGTGGCTCCGATCACCCCTTTGGATCCCTCCCCATCGCCGGCTGATGCCAGAAGGATGCAGGAGGTGCCTGCGAAGCCACCTCCGACAGCTACAAACTCGGACGACTCAACTCCAAAACGCACAGAACCTGAACCCGAAGTGAGGAGAAATTGAAATTGGCCTGTATCGATAGAAGAGCAGCTTGTCATCACAAAAACACCAACCTTATTGAAAACAAAGCTCTTGTAAGGTAGAAAAGCACGAATTAATATCGCCGGAACAGGCCAATCTCGCAAGAATACGTATGAGAATGATATAGGAGAAAAGATTCCACGAATCTCTGAGGCTGAGAAAACAAGCAGAGGCATTGCAAAACCGCTTCGGAGGCCAGGCAGCCTATAATTCGAAGTATAAAAAAACTCATCACCGCCAAACACTCTCAAAAACGACAGCAGAGTTACGCGGTTCCGCGGTTCAATATCAAAGTAAGTTTTATTTTGAAACCGCTAGTGCGCTTTTATCACACAAGGGAGGGAGAAAAAAAAAGACAACCTTATTGTTAGAAGCCAAAGAAGACTGGTACGTAGGGGGGAATAGCCTGACGGGTCAGTGTAGGCACGCTTTGGCGCTTTGCGGCTATGAGCTTTGAGTGCCCGCGTGGTTTCGTTTTTGACGCGCTTAGATTTACAAGCGAGGAACCGCAGAGGAACTCCAAATACCGCTGTAAGTGCTCGTTAACTTTCGAAGGATCCTGCTAAGGTTAGTCAGATGATCTCCGCGATCGATGATGAACGATTGTGGCACGATGGTCAGTGGTCGTATAAGGCAGTCCAGTATAAAGAACACCTTGAGTCTACGTGCGCTCGCCCGGCAAAACGTTGCGGGTTGGGGCAGTCAACCTTGAACTTCTTAACAAAAATGGTCTATTAGAGACGGAAGACAGCATACAAGCCAGTTAAGAAAAGGCGATTTGAAAGCTCCTTGCACTTGTTTCTTTGCCCAATCATTTAGCAGCTTCTGTATAGCTGCGCGGAGCTGCACATACTATTCGTCCTCTCATCCAATTAAATCCATTCGTAGTGCACATTGGAAGCTATATGCAAGTTCGAGGGGCGAAAAGCTCGCCAGAGCCAGGCTTAAATGAACTCATATCTCTGGGAACGCGTAGGACGCGTGGTTTCGTGGAGCGTCGGTATTGCTTTCATGCCACTAACTTTAATTGCGAGCGCCCATGACCATTCGTTCGTTTTTTGCGGCAAAAACGGCCTTAGCCCTTTGCGACCATGGGCAACCTCCTCGACGCCGCCTGCTGTATCGTGCGACGGCGCCGTTCAAGTAATCACAATCCATTTGGCTCCAATGCCTCGAACAGCCTCGTTCGCGACTCCCCTCGCTGCGGTTACAATATTTATTTTGAAACGGTGGCCTACGGCGGAAGGGGAAACGACCCGCCGGTGCCTAACCTAACTAAGCGCCTCGGACGAACCTGGTGCGGAGAAAACAATTTGTTCGCTTGTCGCGCAGTTTACCCTGCGCGAGAGCAGTGCTCGCTACTTCGTGCCTCCCTGTGCGCCGCGCTCACAGCCAGAGTACGCGAACGTACTGCGTCGTCGGTCTTTTTTTGATCGACAGCTGAACACCGTACTATAACAGCGCAGACGGAGGCTGCTGCGATTATGAACTACTTGTGCTGCTGTGCTTGCGCTCGTGTTGGGTATGGCGAGCTGCTTCAGGCAGCATGGCAGTCTAGTAAACCGCGTCAGCAACATTCACGAAGGGACAACCAACCCTATCCAAGCTTTCTACATGGGCCTTGGCCTTTCAGCAGCTCTCCATGGCACAGTGCTGGTAAGCAAAGTACACTCCTCTACTCAGATTTCTCAGGACTTCATTGGGCTCTTAGAAGATAACTGGTCTCCCAATAACGATCTTGTGTGCTTAACCGAAAGCGGTCGAAGAAAATAAATTCACCACTATCCCATACAATTTCATTAGAGTTAGCGGTACGTGACACAGAATTTGATTTTGTTAAGTTGCCTAACAGAGCAAAAAGGTTTGTGTGCTTTTACCCAGGTTCTCTGTCACAGAAATAAGTGGAGGCTATTGTAACAGCACCAGTTCTTCTAAAAGACATTGAGCGGCTGTCACCATGAGTAAAGGCATACGGTCTGAAGTGGTTTCACAGCGTGTTCAATGGGTTCGACGTCAAATCAACCGCATTCACATACAAAGGCATAAGGGCTCTGTGAATCTGCATAAGGACAGACGCAGAATATTATCTGTCGTGTCTCAGTAGTGCAACACATAAAGCATAAATAAAATTTTTTGCAGCGTGGTGCAACATTCAACTTGCTTTCAGCAACTATCTTTTTGGCGGATGAACTGCTACACATTTTGAAAATTTAAATGGTTCAAACAGCCAAAAACCTTGTGGACCTTATTAACCACGTTATTAAAGAAAAGTATTTAAGTTCCCTACTATTCTCTGTAATATAAGTCTCTAGTGTTCTTGCGACTTTTCCGCCAAAACTCCAAACTTATATGGTAGGCATGAGTCAACACCTAGAATGCTCGAGTATTTTGCTCAGGATTTTCATATCGGATTAACAACGCCGAGCCCTTAATCCACCTTAATTTCCTACTAAAGAGATTGAAAGGGCAACGGAAGCGTTTTTTTTCTACCTCCTTGGATTTTACTGAAACTTTAATGGTCCGTTCTACTCACTTTTCTGGTCCTTTGTGCCGAGTACCGAGGCGGGGAGAACAAAATTCCAAATTTCCTGCTTCGTGGCCTCAATAGGAGAGATTTTGCGGGAAAGCTTGCGTACGTTACGTTACTGCATGCATCGTCGTCGGCATTCGCTCTGCGTTTGCTAGATAGAATTTCGAGCTTCTCTTTCGTCATTTCAGTCAGCTAGTGACCCAAGCTCTCATCTAGAGTCGCCAGTTTGGACAATCAACGCGGACACGATAGGTTGTGTGACGGTATGCCTGACGTCCATAGGACAATCAGTCGTGACGTCATCGTTTGGAGGAAACCCAGTTTCGGTTTCGATTTCCGGATTTCTCTTCTTTTTAATTACTTATACTTGGTAGTTTGAAAAACGGTTTTCTTCAGCGGAGAGAGGCTTTTATTGACGGAATGGGCTTAGATTGTCAACTCAAACTATTAAAAAGAACGTAGTTGGCATAAAATCTATTTTCTTGGGTTGGCCGACTTACAAAATTTTGGCTGTCCAGGGATTTTCAAGTTTGGCTGTGCCCTATGCTCAGTCTATGGTGTTAATTACGCCACAACCCTCTCGATCGCATTCATACAACGCAGGGAGTCCTCATACCACTGCTTGCCCGGTGGTGCAGCGGTTAAGCGATGCGCCACTGCCCGGCAGGCGGGTGCTTCAAGCACAGCCACCGGTGGGGCTTGAGAGACGCAGGCTTCTCTTCCCGAGCTCCCGCACGGCTCATGCACAGGCCACATGAGCATTAGCCAATTGCATCGAATTTGTTTCAATTTACATCACAGCCACGTACCACGGGCGGCAGGTAACTCACAACCCAGTAGGTAAGGTGCTACGTGCCATGGCGGCAAGGTTTTGATGACGTCACAAGGTCACGTGACCTCTCTCGACCAATCAGAGAATTTCGTGACAGAGAAGCCGCAACTTATTTGCGAGATGAGAACGTAAATGCTGTCGCATTAAGAGTGCCGATTGTTAAAAGATTTGTAGAGCTTACCCGTCGAATTCTGTTCTTTTCCCAGCTGCTTCCTTGTTCACCTCTTAGTTCCGCAAAGTTATCGAGTCTCCGGGCACATGTCAGAGTCAGCCAAGCACCTTTCTGAGAGAAAGACTGATGACATTGATGAAGCGCTGTGTGTGGATGGACAGGCGGTTATCGATGGTAGGATGTACTAAGTGAAAAAAAATACATCACGCAAAAAGGATTACGCACGATCTAAACCGGATGATAACCTGTGGAGGTGTGGCCTGAAAACTTGTATATGACCTATCGAGGAAATGTTTATGGATCGCATGGATTTACTGTTACAAAGCGACTCAGGTTAGGGGGTTCCGTAGTGAAGGCCTCCGGAAATTTCAATCACCTGGGAATCGTTAACATGCACTGACAACGCACAATACACGGGTCTCTGGAATTTCGCCTGCACCGAAATTCAAACGCCGCGGCTGGGATCGAACCGGTGTGTTTTGGGTCGGCAGCTGAGCTCCATAACCACTGAGCAGCTGCAGCGGCCTCTGAGGGAAACAGCAGCTAAGGTATTCGGCCCAATACTGGAAATATATTGGCAAAGGCCGGTCCTGGCAAGGACTCGAGTGAAACCATCCATTTTCAATGTACTTTTCACTCGGGAATGCACTTGGGAAGAATGTAACGTTGTATAGTGCAGGGAACTTCAGAAGGGCGTGTAGTACCTAAAAGGGAAGCTCCACGCCCTGAAACCTGCAGTTCTAGCTCGCCTAGAAGGACGTTCATGAGCGTGCAATACGCACGGCCCATTCTCAGTCTTCATTGTTTCCTGTGCATTCTGAGTCAGGCTATCAACGCTTCCACTTGTGTAAGTGCACCCCGAGTTTTTTGTTTCTGTCCGTTCAGGTTCTCAAATGAAACATGTTCAATACCTACCGTGCCTGAAAGAGTAGCTGATGCTGCATCGCGAAGAGGTATGCCGTCACCAACTATATTACGATAACGAGAAGCCCTGAAGAGTGTTATTCAGTCCCCGCGACTGAGTGTCACCAATTCAATTGATTTCTTCGATAAAACAAGCCGAGACAACGCAGCAAGCCATGAAACAACCACTTCGCGTTTCGTTTATTGCCTTGCATTGTGTCCCAATATTCTTTCGTTTGCATGTCTATTTGAGAGTTTGAACTTTTTTTGCTTCCCTGCTTTGTCGCTATTGGTTATTAATTTATTCTACCGGATCTGCAATAATCTTCTTTAAGCACAGTGCGGAGCGCCATTGCTGCCAACCAAAGTGCAGGGGGCACGCGTCGGCGTACACGTGTGGTTGTGATAGGCTGCATGACGTGGACTCCTGGTGATGGTGATGGCCTGCTAGCCCTGAACCGACTCAACTCTTTTAGCGAGCGCGGTCAGTGCGGTCTTAAGTTGGATGCGGGAACGTTCCACAAGGACGTTCATCTGGGGGTGGTACACGGTAGTGCGCAGGCCAGTCGTGCCGAGAAGCGGAAGAATCTCAGCGAAGGTAGACGACTCGAACTGTATGTCGAGGCCCCTGATGATTGTAGGAGGACATCCAATAAGGGCCACCCAGGTTGAAAGGAGGAGCAGATGTGGCGGTGGAGGCAGCAATATCGCGGAGTGGTGCAGCTTCTGGCCTGCGGCTGTAGCTATGCATGTAACAGTGGCTTTGCAAGGTGCAAGTGGTCCGGCTAGGTAGATATGGACTATATCAAGGCCTGCTTCGGGTGGAACAAAAGAAGTTTTTCTTTTTTATTCTGACTTGGAGCCGACCCTTTCCCTTTACTTTCCTATCCAAATTTATTTATTGATGCTTATTATTTTCAAATAAGTTTTTAACCCTCACCTATTTGTTTCCTCAATTTTCATACCAATCTCCTCAAAATGTTTCAAAATTAGTTCGTTCTTGCAGATTCCTCAATTTTTATGTATGAGCCACTTGAGATAAGCCTGAATGAATTTTTATCCCGTTGGGATCTGGAGCAAACTAATCCCCCACCATGGGTATGTACCACCGCTTCAGAGGCAACAACAACAACAACAACCCGAAGGCCGAGCCCTCTTTTTCCACGCACGTCGTGACGCTTCCTCTTCACCGCGCGCTCCCATCGTCCAGAGGTGGCGCTGCTGCAGAACATTCTGGGCCGCGGTTGAACTGCTCTGGTCAGGAAGAGGAGACGACCGGCAAGTGCATCCTGACTCATCTTGAGGAGCCCCGCATCTTGCACCGCCGGCTGGCGGAAGCCCGGGGCATGCAGATGCCCATCTCAGTGCTGGTGGCAGTGTGGCACGACGGGTCTGACCTGGTGTTCGGCCACCTGTCGGTGCTGCTCTTTCTGCTGCGGTCCCGGGGGCTCCCAGACCACCGGGTGAGCGGCGGCTGCCTGGCCTACCCGTACACCGCCCTCCACAACTGGTGCCAGCAGGCCAGGTGCCGTGAGTGCAGTGCGATACGCTTTTAGCTGACTCTCATCAGGCCTCAGTCGTCTCGTGTGTGAAGTCTTTCATTGACCTGTGCTCATTTCCCTGAGTCCAGTTCCTTCCATCGCAATGGCCGACAAGGAAGACCAGCCACAGAATGCAAGGGCTGCTGACGCCATACAGAGGGCGGCAAGCACTGATGCCGGCTTCATCCAGAACAAAAAAGTGAGTTTGGAATGGAGCCTCGACGACATCGATATTGGAAGACCCTTAGGCAAAGGAAAGTTCGGAAATGGATGCTTTGCGTGAGAGAAGAAAAGAAAATACGCCGTTGCTCTGAAGGTTATGTTCAAGTCCCAGTTGAAGAGCAATAACGTTGAGCACCACCTTCGACTACGGATAGATATTAAGCCACACCTGAGGCATCTTCATATCCTGAGGGTATATGGCCACTTCCATGATGAGACTGGGGTTCATCTTATTCTGGAATACGCGCCCAAAGGAGAGCTATACAAGGAGCTCACCACAGCAAGGGTGTTTGAAGACAAGAAATCCGCTACTTACATCAACCAAGTTTCCAAGGCTCTCCAGTACTGCCACGGCAAGAAAGTCATACACCATGACATAAAACTAGAGAATATCCTGATCGGTTCAACGGTGTGCTCAAAATAGCAGGCTTTGACTGGTCCATCCATGCTCTGTCCTCAAGGTGTTAAACCCTGTGCGGCACCATGGATTGCTTGCCACAAGAAATAGGTAAGAACAGCGTCTACGAGAAGAAAGTGGATCTCCCGGCTCTGGGTGTCCTGATCTATCAGTACCTTGTCGGAAAGCCTCCTTTTGAGTCGAGCAGCGCAGACACTACCTATGACAGGATCCGACGTGTGGACCTGCAGTCCCCTGTTCATGTCTACGATGATGCCAAGGATCTTATTATTCTAACCAGCCGGCAAACTGTGTTAGCCTTGTTTCACCGCAGTGCGGAGCGCCATTGTGGCCCACCGCGTGGCAGGCTTCGGGTTTCTGATTGGCTGAGAGACGAGGACCTCTGACGCTCCTCGTGACCTGATAGCTTTTGCGAAATAATTTGATGCGTTGCTTTGCAAGTGTGCGTTTTTGCGCCCATGCTCAAGGACTATTCTAACATTTTAACATTGTCTTTGTGCATAAAGGCCAATGTTGCCGCTTACTCGCTTCGAGAGCGAGAATTTGTTTCATCCCATGTTTTGGACCTCGAATCGGGCGCCAGATGTTGTGTTATACCATGCCGCGAATTTCAAATTCCTTACGTACCAATGGCGCTAAGGTGATACTATATAAAGTGTATTGTTTTCCTTCTTTTATTGTTTGTTTACAATTCTGAGAGTATTATCAAGTACTTACGTAATTTTGCACGCTGTATGTTCGCTGTCTCACATGTCGAGGGGGCTAGGGTTCAATTCAAGTGAAAAAAAAATATTGTTTTTTGTCTGAGCCTGCCTACATCTTTATTATGTCAATAAAATTGAAATGCCAATAAAAATGAAATGAATAAAAAGGTCCTTCAGATTGCTGCCATTACTTCAGTGCCAAATGGGCTACAGCAGGTGAGCATGCCGCCTGCCCACGGCCTTGAAACGTCTCTTGTAAAATGTTTTGACAGCGAACCCGGTTTGAAATCTACTTAAATCTTTTGCACTTAAACACAAACAACTTGTAAGCCCTACTTACGGCTGGTGAGAAAACTCGAGCAATTGATACACTGTAGTTGTGTCGAAACTGCGTGTGTCAGGCTGTAGCTTCGGCGAGTGTGCCTCACTAGAATGGGGCAGGCTCAGCGACAGCTGGGTTTCGCTGTTTTGGACATCGGCTTCAGGACTACAGTGGTGCCGGACATAGCGGAAGGACGACAAACGACCCATGTTTCAGTCGCGCGACATTTTCCACCGCTGGTGAGTGAGCTGTGGATAATTCGCCCTTGGACGGGAAGTAGGCTGCTTGAAGCATACATTTGGGGGCAGTAATTTCTGGGGTTTGGCACTGACAGTCATCGCAGCATGTGCGAAAAAAGCTGTGCGCAGGGTTAGCGATCTGGGCCCGTTCCTTCGTTTTTCTTTGAATTAAAGATCAGCGCTAGAAAGAAGGATAAGTGCTTTCTTGTCGTCGGTAACACTGTGCTTGTTCGTTGCGCCGCTTTTCCTTATGAAGTTGTTTGCGTTTGTGTGCCACTGATCACTACCTGCTGTACTTGCGATCAGTGGTTGTGCTAGAAACGTAATCTTACATTCTTTTCTTATCAGTGTTTGTCGCACTACCAGTGTATTTTGTGACTTTTTTTGCGTCCCATCGGACCTTGATGAGAGCCCTCAGTGTTGGTGTTTTTTATGAACGTACAGGTTTGTTGCAATGTAGGCAATAAACAGAAATACATTTTACAAGAGGAATGCGGTGTAGTTGTTGCTGATATTAGTAGAGGCAGGGACATGGCATTGTTGGTCAAATGTTTAGGGGAATCCCCCAAGGTGGAGTAAATTTGTAATAAGGAAGTAATTACTCATTGGCATCCACCCAAGCGCAGCCATACGGCTGCAAAGGAAAGCTATACAGCTTTCTCAGAAACTTCGTAGTTAAAGAAAAATTCGTCCTAGTCCGGGTTCGAACCCGGGACCACCGCTTCACCTGTTTTACCGGTATTCACCGGTATTGTGGTATTAGAGGAGCTGTTTCTCGTTCTACTTTAAATATCGCGTTCATTGTTTGACTTTGTTTTTAAGAAAATGGTTCTGCGAGTAAACAGTGAAACACCTGTAAGATCTGGTAAAAAAGCTGTTTGCCAAATTGTGCATGAAATTAAACTTAGTTTGGTGCACATATGTACTAAATATTGTGGCATGCGATCTAACGTAATTTTGTTGACTGCTTCGTGAGAACGACAATAAAACACTCTGCTGTGGTCTGCGGTAGGCAACAACAATAATTCGCGAGCAATGACACCTCCTGTACCCAGATGTATACCTTTTCTTGTGATTCTAGGAGCATCGACTAATTGCACTGGGGATAGTGTGGGCACGTTGCGAGCAAGACCGGTGACTTGATTGTAAAAGATTTTATTCGCCGGAAAGAGCTTGGTAAGAGGCCGCGTTAAGTGGTCGAGAGTACGCAGCCCTCGACGACTTTGTCAGCCCACTCCACCGCCAAAACTTGCGTTCTGGGGTTAGAGATAGCCAGCACGGTCTCCCACCGCTCGAGAGAAGGAGCAGTAACTAGATCACCCGGAGGTGGCTCTATTTTGCAGTCCCACCGGATGTGATCATAGGTGGCTCGTTGGCCACAGTGTTTACAATTTGGGTTGTAAAGATCTGGATAAATGTGCGCGAGGAGTGATGGGGTGCGTATCGATCTGGTCTGTAGACGACGCCGCGTAACCTCTTGTTCTTTAGTCAGGCTTTTGCCCGGAGGGGGGAAAATTCTCCTCTCTAGTTTAAAATGATTGGTGAGATCATATGTGATCATGGAGTCCCTCGTGAAATTCAGGGAGCCAGACTCATCCACTGCCCGGTCGACGAAACCTTGGGCTTTATTGTGGGCTGCCTCGTTCCCCAGATTCCCCGAATGGGCTGGGACCCATATCAATCCGGAATAATTTGGTGAGAATTTGGTTGCTTCAAGGATTCTGAGGAAGGTGTTTGTAATTCGCCCTTTTGCGAAATTATTGATACCCATTTTGGAATCGCTGAGTATGATGCTCTCTTAGGTATGCACTAGGGCGAGGGCTATAGCCGCCTCTTCTGCCGTTTCAGAGGATTTCGTTTTGATTGTTGCCGAGACGATGTGGACACCATTCTCGTTCACAGCCACAATTGCAAAGGCATTGGTATGTTTGTATTCTGCCGCATCTACATAAAGTATTCCAGCGCACTGTCTGTATTTATTATGTAAGGCTTTGGCTCGTGCTTGTCTTCTACCGGTAAAAGACTTGCGCAAACAGTAGAAGAAGAAGGAGACGGTACAACAGGACAGAGCGCTCTGTCCTGTTGTACCGTCTCCTTCTTCTTCTACTGTTTGCGCAAGTCTTTTACCTTTGGAAATTATGAACCAACTCGCCCAGAAGAAAGTACTTATTGTCTTCTACCCTAATGGTGTAAGGGGTGCATGTTTTTTGGGAGTGGTTTGATTAGTAGGGCCGTCCTATAGTCGCGGGATAAGTCTACTTTAGCATCTTTATTCGTAGGTTTAAAGTTAATTCCGAGCCTGGTAAGAATACTCCTGCCAGTTCTGGAATGGCCTAATCTCGCTGTTTGAGCCATTAAATGGGCTTCTTTCAGTTCATTGTAGGTGTTGTGTATTCCTAACCTTATAAGCCTTTCGGTAGAGGCATTTAGTGGGAGTCCTAACGCAGCCTTATAGGCCTGCCGTATCATGCTATCCAATTTGTCCATTTCTGCTTTTGAAAATTTGAGATAAGGGGTGGCATAGAGTATCCTGCTTAGCGCAAAGGCCTGCACTAGTCGGCATAAATCTCTTTCCCTCACCCCTTGTCTGCGATTAGCTATGCGGCGGATTAGTCGCGCCGTCGCTTCTACCGTGCCTTTTAACTAAGTGAGTGTGTCAGTATTCTTTCTATTTGTTTGTAAATAATACAACCCCAGCATTCTCATGGTTTGTAACTCTTTGGCAGATCGTCCATTAACATAGACGTGTATGTGCGGGGGGGGGGGAGTCGTGGTACGCCTACCTCTTTGTTTACGACGGATCACGAAGAGTTCAGAACAAGTGAGGCCGGATTCCCATGCGCATGCCTCAATGATGTCCACTGTTGCTAGGAGTGTGTCTTCTATGTAGCCTTCGCATCCTTTGGTTACCCAAAGTGTGATGTCATCTGCATAAAACGTGTGATGTAGGTCTGGTATTTGAGCCAGTTTGGGGGGAAATTTGATGAGGGAGGGGTTAAAAAGGAAAGGGGACAGGACGGAGCCCTCTGGCGTTACTTTACTTCCTAGTGTGATCGGGGCAGATTGTTCCGACCGTTATCACTGCTGTTCTGTTAGTGAGGAAGGATCGGATGTAGTTGTACGTCCTTTCTACGGGGCTGATTTCTGACAAGTTTGTCAAAATGGCTTTGTGGGTGACATTGTCGAAAGCTTTAATAAGGTCTAAACCCAATATTGCTTTCGTTCCTGTTCCCTCGTCAGCTTCAATTACGTCCTTGTTAAGCTGCAAGAGTATGTCCTGGGTAGATAGTTGGGCCCTGAATCCTAACAATGTTTCAGGTAGGAGGTTGATGTCCTCCGCATAGTTTTGGAGCCTGTTGAGGATGACATGCTCCATAAGTTTGCCTAGGCATGAGTGTGCAGTCCTAGTTTTAAATTCCCTGCGCATTTTTTCCGGCACCTTGTTCAAATTCATTGTCTTCGAAAGGAGCTTGCAGCACTAACTACTATTTGCAACTGCGGATGAAGCTTTGGGAAGGCTCCGTCCATGCAACTCGATTTCACTCATGGATGAAGTGATTACGACCACATGTTTCCTTGACGACAACCTGACAATGGGTCTTTGGAAGGAGTTTTTTCATGCGCGATAAAAGAGAAGACCTTCCATTCTAGATTACGGTCACACGAACACCTAACACGAACATGACGTTGCCACACTCGAAAAATAGCTGAGGTCTCTGAATTTATGTAACCTGAGAGATATTCCAAGGCTCCAGCCGCTAGAGGGCTTCACTTGACGTCTCAGTTCGACGACCAAGCCAAGAAAGGCTCGATTAGTCCAGTCCATAGAGGTAACTTCCGAACGACGTCACGAATGAGTAATAAATTCAGGTACGAACCCTGTTGAAAGGGCGAACCCGTGCTGGCGCTGCGTCCTTGCTTGCCAATAGACTTAAGCTTGCACGCGTGAGGCGCTGGGTTCGATCCCGAGTGCCGCCGGGTACTCACCGGTGTTCAAATGGGTCCAAGAATTCCCCCTGTCGGTTGCTCTTCTGTCCTCGGGAGAAGTGGTTGGGAAGAGGGTCCTGGACCAGACCGTTGCGTAGTGAGCTCAGTGACTCGGTTCGCCCTCAAACAACTTAAATGTGCCATGTGCGGTCCAGCTCACTTCTGGCCTTTATTTTGATAGCCTTATTCGATTATGAGCCAATTAAGAGCGTGTCTGTGTTTATGCCTCTCTGCGCGGGAGGGCTTTTGGGTGTGCGTGTGTGTGTGTGCGTGTGCGCGTGCCTGTGTGTGTTTGTGCGCTGGTGTGCGTCTGCGTGTGTGTGCGAGCGCGTTCCTGAATTTGTATGTCACAAATCACACAAAATCAATATGTAATTAACACAATATATCCGAAATGTAATTTTAACACAGACTTTTCCTTAAGAGTCCTCATCGCGCAGAGAAGGTGCCACCTTGTGCTGCCGGTGTTTCCCTTCCTGTGACTGAGATCATCCTTTTGGATCACTCCCCATCGCCGGTTGCTGCAAGAAGGATGCAGGAGGTGCCTGGGAAGCCACCTCCGGCAGCTGCAAACTCGGAAGACTCAACTCCAAACTGCACTGAACCTCAAGCTAAGCAGAATGAAAGTGGCGCGGAAAAAGCTGTAAGAAAACCTGAGCCTTCAAGTGAACCAGTCTAGTGGCATAAAATTGTGACCTTTTCCTCAGGGAAAGGGGGACGGCTGCTTCGAATGAAAAGGAACACGGTTAGGAAACAGTGGCAACGCGTGCATGACGTAGCAAAAGTGGTTCTGTGCCACCATCTCACAGGTCGCCAGCTACCAGGGCTGGGCACAGCAGGGAGTCGAAACGCAGGCCCACAAGCAAGACATCACCAGCGCGCAAGACAAGAGCTGGCAATCTGAAACACGTGTCAGCACACAGCCGCGCTAAGAGGAAGCCCACAGAGGGCTCAGCTGGAAGCACTTGGGCTGCCAGCAAGCGCGCAGGTAAACGCAGCACCAATCGTGCAACACGATTCCAAGGCTTAACTCGGAGGTTCCCAGCTCTAGAGGATGAAGCAACGTGAAAGCCACGTTGGCCTCAGAACGCAGTGCAGGCAAGAGACGGGCCACACACAGACCTCGCTGGCAATGAAAGACGCCTAGTCCGGGAGGGGCCGGGGTAGTGTGGAGTAGTCTGCAGCGCCGAGCACCAAACGAGAGCCAAAAATATGCACTGGCAGGAGCTAGCACAGACGTGAGGGGGCAGTCCAGACCAGGCAGAACCAAGCCGAAGGAGCCGTTGGCGCGCAGTCTAAAAGAAACCACGTCTACGCTGTTCTGCCAAGGACAACACTTCGAGCCCTTCGAAGGCTACGAGAGCCAGGCGGCGTTCTTCTTCCGCAAGCGTACTGAATGTACTGGCAGTTTCAAGGCCCTTTAAGGGGACACTGAGGACAAACTGAAGTAGGCTTACAAAGGTACGATACCTTCTCCTGATCACAAAAACACCAACCGTACTGTAAACAAAGCTCTTGTAAGAAAAAAAAAGCACGAACTGAAATACAGGTATTGCCGCCACAGGCCACTCTCGGAAGAACACGTGTGGTGACGAAATAGGACAAATGGAGCCAGGTATCTTTTAGGGTGACAGACGAAGGTTATGCGGGTGAATATGAAAGTAAGATTTATTTTGAAACCGCTGGTGAGCTTTTATCACACAAGTGAGGTAGAGAAACAGACAACAAACCGACAAGCCAAAGAAAAGCGATACTTGGCGGCGCCACATGATGCCAGGTGAGTTTAGGCATGTTTTGGTGCTTTGGGACCACGCGCTTTGATGTTTCGTTTTTGACGCGCCTCGATTTACAAGCGCGAAACAGCAAGGATACCCAAGTACCCCTCCAAGTGCTCGTTAACTTTCGAAGGATCAAGGTAAGGTTTGTCAGATGACCCCTGCAATCGCTGATGAACGATTATGGCACGATGGTCAGTGATCGTGTAAGTCAGTCAGCAGTATAAAGAACAGCGTGAGTCTACGTACGCTCTTCTTTACACTTGACGCTACGTACGCGGCGAAAAGTTGCGTGTTGTGGCAGTCAACTTCGAACTTCTTAACGAAAATCCTTTACTAGGGACGGAAGAGAACATACAAGGTAGTTAAGAAAAGGCAATTAGAAAGCTGCCGAGACAGAGACGCGACGTGCACCTTCCACTCGTTTCTTTGCGCGCCTCGTTTACCAGCTTCGGTAGCGGCGCGGAGCTGCACATACTACTCCTGCTCTCGTCCAATTTAATCCTTTCGTAGTGCACATTGGAAGGTATAACCAAGTGGGCGGGGCCTAAGGCTCACCAGAGCCAGGCTTAGTTGACCCCGTACCGCCGGAATCGCGCAGAAGACGCGCTTTCGTGCAGAGTAGGCCTTACATTCAAGCCACTAACTCTAATTGCGAGCGCCCTTGACCATTCGTTCATTTTCTTGTGGAAAGAACTATCTTAGCCCTTTGCGACCATGGGGAACCTTCTTGACGCCGCATGCTGTACACTGCAACGGCGCCGTTTAAGGAATCACAATCCATTTGGGCCCAATGCCTCGAACAGCATCCGGAGCGCGCGACGCGCGAATCTTGTCCTCACCCGTCGCGACTGCCCGCTCTGGGGTTACAATATTTAATATTGAAACGGCGGCCCACAGCGGAGGGGGCAAAGGACCCGTCGGTGCCTAACCTAACCGAGCGCCTTGGAGGAAGCTCATGCGTCAGCAACAATTTGTTCGCGTGTACTGTAGTTTACCCCGCGCGAGAGCAGTGCTCGCTACTTTGTGCCGCCCTGTGCGCCGCGCTCACAGCCAGAGTACGCAGACGTACTGCGTCGTCGGTCTCCTTTTGTTCAACAGTTCAGCGCCGTACTTGCAACGCAGGTGGAGGCTGCAGTGATTATCAACCACTTGTGCTGCTGCGCTTGCGCTTGTGGTGGGGATGGCGAGCTGCTTGCGGCATCATGGTAGAGTCTAGTGAACCATGTCAGCAACATTCACGAAGGGCACAACGAACTCTGTCCAAGCTTTGTACATGGGCCGTTGCCTTTCAGCAGCTCTGCATGGCACAGTGCTGGTAAGTACACTTCTCTCCTCTACTGAGCTTTCTCAGGACTTCAATGGCCTCTTAGAACATAACTGGTCTCCCAGTAACGATCTTGTGTGCTTAACCGAAAGCAGTCAAAGAAAGTATTGCCCCCACTACCCCCTACTATTCCATTAGAGGTAGCAGTACGTGATGCAGAATTTCTTTTTGTTAAGTTTCGTAACAGTGCAAAAAGCTACGTGTGATTCTACCACGGTTCTCTTTCACACAAAGTGGAGGCCACTGTAAAGAACATTCAGCAGCTTTCAAAATGATTAAGGACATACGGTCTCGAGTCGTTTCACAGCGTGTTGAATGGATTCGCCCCCAAAAGAACCGCATTCACATACAGAGGCATGACGGCTCTGAGAGCCTCCATATGGATACGTACAGAATGTTACCTATCACGTCTTAGCACTGCAACAATTGAAGCATAAGTAATTTTTTTTTGTAACGTGGTGAAACATTGAGCATGCTTTATAGAATATTGTTTTGGGGGGGTGGACTGGTATACATTTCGAAAATTTAAATGGTGGATGGGACGAAAGCCTGGGAGACCTTTGGAACAACATTATTAACGTCGAAAATGCGATAGCATTCAGGTTCCCTACTATGCTCTACACAATAAGTGTCTAATGTTCTTGCGATTTGCCGCCAAAACTCCAAACATATATCGTATGCATAAGTCCACACCTAAAATTTTTGAGCACTTTGCATAGGATTATTATATGGGATTTTACTACTCCTAGCCTCTAATCCACCTTAATCCGCCACTAAACAGATTTAATGGGAAACTGCAGCGTGGTTTCAACCTCATCTTTCTTACTGAAACTTTTACAGTCTGTTCGAAGCAGTTTTCTGGTCCTTCCTGCACAATTTCGCAGCGAGGAGAACGATTTTCCAAATTTCCCGCTTCGTGGCCTCAGTCGGGGAGATTTTGCGGGCAACCTTGCGTGTTTGATGCCACTGGATGCTCCGCCGTCGATATTCGCTCTGCGTTTCCTGGACAGAATTTTGAGCTGCTTTTTCGTCATTTCAAAAAATTAGTGATCCAGACTCTCACCTACAGTCATCAGTTTGGCCAAGCAACGCGGACACGGTAGGTTCTGTGACAGTATCCCTGACCTTCATAGGACAATCAGCCGTGACGGCACCGCTCGGTGGAAACCTAGTTTCGGTTTCGGTTTCCGGGTTTCTCTTGCCGACTTCCAAATTTTGGAGGTTCTGGGACTCTCGAGTTTGGGTGTGTCCTATGCTTAGTCTACGGTGTTAATTACGTCACGACTTTCTCGGTCGCATTCATAGAACGTAGGGAGTCCTCATACCACTGCTTGCGGTTAAGCGATGCGGCAGGTAACTCACAATCCAGCAGGTAGTGTGCCAGGTGCCATAGTGACCAGGTGGGGATGACGTCACAAGGTCACGTGACCTCTCATGATCAGTGGGAGAATTTCGCGACAGAGAAGCCGGAACTTCTTCGCGAGATGAGAAAATAAATCCTGTCGCATTAAGCGTGCTGAACTATAAAAGACTTTTAAAGCTTAGTTATGGTTTATGCTGTTTGCCCAGCAGCTTCACTGTTCACCACTTAAGTTACGGAAAGTTAATGATTCTCTGGGCACATGTCAGAGTCGGTCAAGCACCTTTCTGAGGATTACACACGATCTAAACCGGATGATCACCTGTGGTGGTGTGCGCTGAAAACTGGTATATGCACCTATCTGGGAAATCTTTATGGATTGCAGGGATTTATTGTCCCAAAGCCACTAAGGCTATGGGGCCGCCGTAGTGAAGGTCTCGAGAAATTTCGAACACCTCGGAATTTTTAACATGCACTGACATCACACAATACGCGGTTCTCTAGAGTTTTGCCTCCACCGAAATTCAAACGCCGTAGCTGGGATCGAACCCGCGGGTTTCGGCTCGGGAGCTGAGCGCCATTACCACTGAACAACGGCGGCGGCCTCTAAGGGAAACCCCATCGGCTAAGGTAATCGGCTCAGTACTAGAAATAGGTTGGCAAATGCCGGTCCAGCGAAGAAACAGAGTGAAACCACCCATTTTTAAAGCTGGGCAGATTACCTTGCATTTGGGAATGCACTTTTCACTTGGGAATGCACTTGGGAAGAATGTAATGTTCTATAGCACAGGGAACTTCAGAAGGGCGTCTTCTGAAGGGGGGGAATACGTGGGGGTGCGCAGGCGAGTCGTGCCAAGAAGGTGAAGAATCTCAGCAAAGAGAGACGACTCGAACTGTCTGTCGAGGCCCAGGATGATTGTAGACCGACATTCATTAAGAGCCACCAAGGTAGAAAGGAGGAGCAGATGCGACAGTGGAGGCAGCAGTTACGGGGAGTGACGTAGCTTCTGACCGGCGGCTGTACATATGCAGGTAAGTAAGTAACAGTGTCCTCGTAGGGTGCAAGTGGTCCGACTAGACAGATGTGGACCATATCAAGGCATGCGTCGAGTGTAAGTTTTTTTTCAAATCTGATTCCGAAACTACCCTTTCCATTTATTTTTATCTGAAAAATTATTAATTTATGCTCATTATTTTTAAATCATTCCTTTTAAACCTCACCTTTTTGTTTCCTCAATTTTCATTCCAATATCCTCAAAATCTCTCAAAATTGTCGTTCATTTTACCAGACTCCTGAATTTTTATTTATGAGCGGCTTGAGTTAAGCCTGAATGAATTTTTATTCTGTTTGGATCTGCACTAAACCCTGGCCAATCTCCCACCATGGGTATGTGCCATGGCTTCAGAGGCAACAAACAACAACACCCCGAAGCCCGAGCCTTTTTCTACCCGGCTCGTGGCGCTTTCTCTTCCTCGCGCGCTCCCATCGTCCAGAGGCGGCGCTGCTACAGAATATTCTGGGCCGCTGCTTGAATGCTCTGGTCAGGACGAGAAGACGATCGGCAAGCGGATCCTGACTCACCTCCAGGAGCTGCGCATCTTGCACCGGCTGCTGGCGGATGGCCGGGGCATGCAGATGCCGATCTCAGTGCTGGTGGCAGTGTGGCACGACGTGGCGGGCCTGGTGTTCGGGCCACCTGTCGGTGCTGCTCTCTCTGCTGCAGTCTGGGGTGCTCCCAGACCACCGGGTGAGCGACGGCTGCCTGGTCTACCCGTACACCGCCCTCCACAACCGGTGCCAGCAGGACGGGTGTGATGAGTGCAGTGCAATACGCTTTTAGCTTACTGTCATCAGGTGTCAGTAGTCTCTTGTGTTCGAGGTCTCTCACCGACGTGTGTTATTTTCCCTGAGTTCTGTTCCTTGCCTTGCAATGACCGACGAGGAAAACCAGCCACAGAATGCAAGGGCTCCTGACGCCTTACAGAGGACGGCAAGCACCGACCCCAAGTCCAACAAAAAAAAACGAACTAGCCTGGAATGGAGCCTCGACGACTTCGAGATTGGGAGACCCTTACCCAAAGTAAAGCGCGGAAATGAATACCTGGAGCGAGAGAAGAAAAGCAGATACGCCATTGCTCTGAAGGTTATGTTCAAGTCCCAGTTGAAGAGCAACAACGTTGAGCACCACCTTCGAAGACAGATCGAAATTCAGCCCTAGCTCAGGCGTCCCCATATCCTGAGACTATATGGTTACTTTCCCGGTGAGGCAAGTGTTTATCTTATTCGGCAATGCGCACCCAAAGAGGAGCTATACAAGGAGCTAACCAAAGCAAAGATGTCTGACGACAATAAATTCGCTACTTAAATCCACCAAGTTTGCAAGACACTCGAGTACTGGCACAGCAAGAAAGTCGTACACCGCGTCATAAAACCAGAGAATATCCTGATCGGTTACAACGGGGGAGGGACTAGACTTTGGCTGGTGCATCCATGATCCGTCCTCAAGGGATGAAACCCTGTGTGGTACCACGGATTACTTGCCATCAGAAATTGTTGAGAACAGCGCTACGACGAGAAAGTGGATCACTGGGCTCTAAGTGTACTAATCTGAGTTCCTTGTCGGGAAGCCTCCTTTTGAATCGAGCTTCACAAAAGCTACCTATTACAGGACCAGACGTGTGGACCTGAAGTTCCCTGCTCATGTCTGTAGTGATGCCAAGGATCTCATTTCTAGGCTGCTGCCGAAGGAACCGAAAGAAAGGGCAAGCCTAGAATAAGTGATATCATAGCCCTGGATCACAAAGAATGTAGAGTGTAGCGTCTCCTAGCTGCACCTTTCTAGTGGACTTGTACATGAATGCTTGCTTAGGAGAATCCTCCATGTATATTCGCCTAGGGACCAGGCGTGTGTCGAAGAGGAGTCAAGGCATCGAAAAGGAAGCATACTCTGACACCAAACAAACAATAATTTGAAGACAAATCTATGCGAGTGAAAGGGACATTGGGCTTCGCTCCAATCGTGGACAGTCGTCAAGGATACATGTGAAAAACAATATGTTTGTAATATACGTTTGTAATTAGTACTTTTGTAATTTTAAACATAATTTGTATTCATGTATTCACTAAGCTTTTATCACGATTAAAAGCAAACTGATTTAAAGGGAAACTACAGCGTTTTTCTCCTATGAATTTATTGAAACAGTCATGGTACTTCATTCGCATTTTCTGGTCCTTGAATTGTGCCGAATTAATGAGCGGGGCGAACGAATTTTAAAATTTCCGCATTTTGTGGCCTCAGTCGGGGAAATGTCACTAGTAGCCTTGCGTCTGTGAAGTCTCTGGACGCATAGCTGCCGATATTATCTTGGCGTTTCCTGCTCAGGATTTCTAGCTGGCTTTTCGTCATTAGAGACAAATATTGAGTCAATCTCTCGCTTAGTCGCTAATTCTGGCAATCAACGCGCACTCAGATCTTGCAACAGTAACCGTGACGTCACAGGATGCTCTCTCGTGACGTCTTCATTTGGTCGAAACCCAGTCTAGGTTTCGATTCCTTCATTTTTCCGCTCTTGAAATACTCGTACTTGGTATTTAAAAAAAAACATTTTTTTTCGCCGCAGCGAAGCGTCTGAGGACAGTTGTGGAAGAAACATGTCATCATAACCCGTTTGTAATATACTGCGGAATGTCTACACTGAATTTTAAACAGAATTTGTATTCATGTTTTCAAAAAATTAGAGATCACTGCGGCGACTCGCATCGGAAGAACGCGAAAGCATTGATTGACGCGTCCTCGGCAATCGTGGCCACTCTTTATCCTACTTTTTGTTTGTTAGTTTAGCTACTGAATTAGCGTAATTATCTTATGTTTTAACTAAAAATCCATTTATTTACTCTGATTATACTTTTGTCTCAATGATTGTGGTTTTTCAAATTTGGCGCCGTGGTTGCTTTCCCGTCCACTTACTATATCCCCGTCCAGCCTATCCAACCGTAAAATGATTTTCGCTGATAATTAACTAATTAATGTATGCCAATGAAACTTTTTTGTTCGATTAATTATCTCCATTAAATACATTTCAATTCATTCCAAACTTTATTTTCACTCTTCTGTCTATTTTTTCACTATCTGCCCGTTCACGGCTGCTTTCCAATCTGCTCACTTAATCGACATCAACGCTCTTTCGACGTTTTTTCGACATTTTTGGCCCTGGTTAATTAAGCAACCACCCTATTAACATTTTTTACGCAGCATCCTCTCATCAGCCTCTTTTGATTACAGCCACTCGTTTGATGCTGCCTCTTCTGAGAACGTCACGACTGCGGCGGACACGTTTTGCGGACGCGTTTTGCTGACATGTTTTGGTGACACGACCCCACTGACAAAGTTTAGAATGGCTTTCGCCTTAAAAAACCCGGAGTTGGCCTTTAACCCATTTTCTGGGGTGGGCCTACTTCCAAAATGTTGGGCGCAATTAGATTGTCAAATATGGCGCTGTCTTGCAATCAGTCTACTGTTCAGGCGACGTCACAACCATCTCAATTGCATTCATAGAACGTAGAGAGTGCTCACACCACTACTGTCGCAGTGTTCCAGCCTTCATGTGATGCGCCACTGCACGGCAGGTGGGTGCTCTAAACATATCAACCTGTGGGGCTGGAGATACTCAGGTTGCCCTTCCCGAGAACCCGTAAGGCTCATGCATTGCCTCACGGCGAGAATTTCAAAATTTCATTGAATTTATTTGAACTAACTTCACTTCCGCATACCACCGGGGACAGGCTGCTCACAACCCATCATATAGGTCGCCGTGCGCCATGGTGGCCAGGTTGTGATGACGTCGCAAGATCACGTGACCTCTCTGAGCCAATCAATTTTTTTACCCACCTGGCACGATGTGCCAGTGAAATGTCATGGGCAGGTTGGAATGAGAACACAACAACAGTTGACACCTCCCGACCAATCAAGGAATTTCGTGAAAGAGAAATCCAGAACTATTTTATGAGACGATGAACTAAATGGTATCGCATTGAAAGTTTCTAACGTTAAATGACTGCTAAAGCTACGCGATTTTTAAAGCTTCACTGAACACCTCCTAGTTCCACAAACTTGCTGGATTTCTGGACACATGTAAGAGTTAGTCATGCACTTTTCTGAGGAACAGATTGATGACGCTGATGACGCGCTCTGACTCGATGTATAGATGGTTAACGGTGGTTAACATGTAGTAAACGGTGGTTAACATGTAGTAAATATTAAGAAATTACAGCGAATAAAAAAGATACCACAGGGTCTAAACCTAATGATGATCACGTGGGCTGGTGTTCGCTTAAACCTGGTACGCGTTCCTCTGAGGAAAATGTAGTTTTCTACTTTTGCATAGTACAAGACACTTCAGAAGGACGCGCCGCACACAAAACGGAAGCTACAAACTTTGAAACCTGCGGTTCTAGCACCCATAGAGGGAGGTACGTGCGTGTGCTTGTAATACGAGCGACATGTCCTCAGTCTTCAGGGAGTCACTTGCTTGATGTCAATGTTCCGTTTAAATTTTGTGTCCGCCTGTGAGCGCTTCCACTTATACGCTTCCACTTATACGCTTCCACTCATACGCTTCCACTTATACGCTTCCACTTATGCGCTTCCACTTATACGTTTCCACTTATACGCCTCCCTAGTTTTCTATATCTGTGCTTTAGAGTTCTAAAGCAAACATCTGCAACATCTACCAAGTCTCAGATAGCAGCTGATAATCTGTTGAGAAAAGGCATCTTGTCACCAACTAAACTATAATGTCACGAAGCCAAGCAGAGTGTTATGCATTCCCGTGCTCAAGCTCAGCTCAAAAAAATTAACATGCAGAAAAGCAAAGTAATGTTCAACAGCCTAGCAAGGGAACAGCAGTTCACATTTGGTAGCCAGGTGCTGGAAGCAGTAAGAGAATGTCTACTTAGGGCAGGTAGTGACCGCAGATCCGGATCATGAGAGGGAAATAACTAGAAGAACAAGAATGGGGTGCAGCGCATATGGCAGGTTCTCTCAGATCATGAATGGTAGTTTACCAATATCCCTGAAGAGAAAAGTATACAACAGCTGTATCTTACCGGTACTCACCTATGGTGCTGAAACGTGGACGCTAACAAAGAGGGTTCAACTTAAGTTAAGAACAACGCAGCGAGGAATGGAAAGGAAAATGATAGGTGTAACGTTAAGAGATCGGAAGAGGGCGGAGTGGGTGAGGGAAGAAACGCGGTTAATGACATCCTAATTGAAATCAAGAGGAAGAAGTGGGATTGGGCAGGGCATGTAATGCGAAGGCAAGATAACCGCTGGTCCTTAAGGGCAACGGAGTGGATTCCAAGAGAAGGTAAACGTAGCAGGGGACGGCAGAAAGTTAGGTGGGCGGATGAGATTAAGAAGTTTGCGGGGAAACAGTGGCCGCAGCTGGCAAAGGACAGGGTTAATTGGAGAGACATGGGAGAGGGCTTTGCCCTGCAGTGGGTGTAGTCAGGCTGATGATGATGATGATGATGCTCAAGCTCAGAAAATGCAATTCATTTTGAATTCATTACGTGGGCCAAGACAATAGAGGAAGGCATGAAACAACCACTTCGAGTTTCATTTATTTCCTTGTATTCTGACTAAATTTCATTTGCGCCTGAGGGCACCACTGTTGAAGTTGTCATCGACGCACTGGAAACCGTCACAGGCACTGCCGGTATCAAGTCCCTCCAGCACATGGGGAGCGTAAATTTCGGCGTTTCGGCTGCCTCGCACAGCGGAGCCTCGAAGCTCAAGACTCGGGGCGCTATTCTCCGCAACGGCGTATCGGTCCCCATTGTGAGTGTAGGCCCAGAAATTGTCCACGTTTCAGTTTTCCCAGTTCCTCTTTGGGTGTGTGATGCGTAGTTAGCAGCGGCCTTGTCATGATACGGCAATGTGCAACAGGTGCACGAACCCGCATTTAAGAGCCGTCCAGGAATTCTCACGGGCACTGGAGTAGCAAGAATTTATTTATTAATCTTATTCATTTACAATACTGCCAGCCCCATCAGGGACCATAGCAGGTGGGCAAACAAAAATGACAAACATGATAAAAATTTGAGCAGTGCACTCTGCAATTCATCAAAAAAAGTGAATACAAATCAAAAACAGGTGAACAGAAAGGAACAAGCAAAATAAAAGGTAAACATTAGCAAGGAAAAAGAAAAATTCATGTCTAGGAGTAAGGTGGAGCATTTCCATAAGGAATTCAATTAGAGCACATGGGAACACAGCAGCGCAAAAAAAGAGACTTGCTTCACGATTGATTAACAATCTAATGAAGTGATGAGAGGCGGTTGAGTATGTCAGTAAAACTGCATCATTAGTTAATTGATAAGGATTCTATACGTGACGTGAACTGAGATAATGTGGTTGCAGTTATGATTGAGGGGTCAAGGCGATTCCATTCTCTGATCACGAGGGGAAAGTACGAATACATGAACGTGTCGTTATGGCATGAGTATTCTGTTATCGCCCGTGCGTGTTTGTGCCTTTACGGGCGTGATTGTGAGAAAGATATTCTGATACGTCTATCTTGTAGTACTTGTACATCAGGTGAAATAAAAATTGTAGTCGTGCTTGTTGCGCTCTTTATGATAGCGTCACTAAACCCGAAATAGCCGCGAGGTTAGTTGGTGAATCAGTGCGCTTATATTTGTTGTGTATAAACCGCAATGCTTTACTCTGTACTTTTTCCAGTTTGTTACATTAGTCACTGAATGGGGGAACCAAAATGTGCTAGCGTACTCTAAAACTGGTCGAACGAAAGTAGTATATGCGAGAAGCTTTGTCGATGTGGGTGCAAGGCACAGACATCATCGAAGAAAAAATAGTTTGCGTAATGCTTTCGAGGTTATGCTAGCAATGTGCGCGTCCCATCTGAGGTCAGAAGTTGGCGCGATGCCTAAGTACTTATGCTAGTGAACTTTCGTCAGTATTCTGCCATCGTGGCCGCCGCGATCTGCTCCGGCGGGGCGCCGTTGAGCAAAAGCGCGCTTCGATCGCGGAGGCCACGCTGCCATTAACAAAGTACGGAAAATCGTAAGGTTGCTTTTTTCTTGATACCGTCATGCAAACAGATTTAGTCGTGTTTATCGTCATTTGCCATGTTTTGCGCTATTCGGTTATTTTGTTTAATGAATCGCTGAGTGAAATGTGGTCTTCGTAGCTCAGCTAAAACAATTAACAGTTAATTGTTTTATATATAATGGAGTCATCGGCGAAAAGTTTCATGTTAGAATCGATATTATTGGTTATGTCGTTGATGAAAATTAAAAATAACAGTGGCCCCAACACGGATCCTTGAGGTACACCTGATATGACGGGTACTGTCGCAGATTCCATGTTCTGAAAGAGTACGAATTGGGTCCGGTTGGATAAGTAATCTTAAAACCAATCTAAAGTTTCCCCATCCCCTATGGCACCCCGTAACATTGCTATTAATTTGTTGTGGCAGACACAATCGAATGCTTTAGAAAAGTCCAATAATATAATGTCAGTCTGGACACAGTTATGGATGGCAAATGCAGGTCATGCACAACCTCTGTAGGCTGTGTGACGGTTTATAGCCCATGACGAAATCCATGTTGGTTTGAGGATAACAGATTGTGAGTATCAGGAAAGTTTGTTAGGTGCTTAAGGATGATATGCTCGAGCATCTTGCAAGCCGTGCTGGTGAGAGATATTGGTCTATAATTCGATGGTAATGTTGCATCTCCTGTTTTGTGTATTGATATAATTTTTGCCTTCTTCCAGTCGTCGGGTAAAGGTGATGACGAGAGAGATTTACGAAATATCAGACCCAAGTATCTGCTGCACCATTCTGCGTATCGTTTCAAGAAATCGTTTGGGATATTGTCTGGTCCGGGTGATTTTTTAGGGTCAAGCGTGAGTAATAGATTAAAAATGCCCGCATCTGATATGATTAAAGGGTCAATGCGTGATGTTTGATTGCCATAAAAGTCCGGGAGATTACCGTCATCTTTTGTGAAACTTGAGTGAAAAACGTGTTGTAAACATTAGCATTGTTCGCTCTATCCTCTGGAGACAAGTCGGATAACGGGTTTTTAGTTGGGCGGAAATGGTTCCAGAATATATGCGGGTTGTTTGTCAGAAAGTTAGGCACCGTTACATTAAAATAGTGTTTCTTGGCCTGTTTGCCTACCTCTCTGAACTTCGCGATTGCTCACGCCAGTTTTGTAGTTTTAGAAGGACATGAACCGTGATTTTTGATAGAAATACGCAACCTTTTCACATGATGTTTAGCGTGGATGACATCCCTTGTTACCCATGAACTGTTCTTTTGTGCACGCTTGTTTTTTAGTGAAACATGATTAGTTATGCCGTGTGAAACCATAGTCTTAAAATGATGCTAAACCCTGTTAATATTGGTCGAGGGGTCGGAGACCATTTCACTGAAGGCTTCAAATTCATGTGCGAGGTCGGTTAATATGCGGGCATCATCAGCCTTATCGAAGTTCAGTGTTGTCTTTACATCAGATCGTTTTTTTATTGAGCAGTCTAGAGGTAACAAACGTAATGGTGTGTTGTGATCGGAGATGCCTTCGATGATTTCTTTCTGTGCTTGGTGTACTGGAAAGTGATTACTGATTAGTATAAGATCGAGGATATTGTTTGCTGATCCTGGCTTGCGCGTTGGTTTTAGGATCATTTGGTGGAGATTAAAGAATAGCATTAAGTCAAAATGAGCTTCTGAAGATGATGATGTGTGTTGCACAGTTATCCAGTCCACGTCCGGAAGGTTAACGTCACCCATGAGAATGATTCTAGTGCTGCAAGCATATTGTTGAAGGAAGTCACGAATGACAGAAATGCACTCATCTCCTGAAGAGGGGCTCCTATACAGACAGCCTACACAGACAGTAGTATTGTTGCAGAGAAGTGTGCAGAATACGCTTTCAGCACCTGACACATCTGTGAGCGTAACAAACGGCAGGGTTTTCTTTATCGAGAGAGCCACACCACCGCCACGGGAGTCTCGGTCTTTCCGAATGACTGAGTAGTTGGGTGGAGCGATTTCATGACTCGAAATTTCTGGTGAAAGCCAAGTCTCCGTGACGGCGACAATATCAGGTTCCCGATCAATTAAAATGTTTTCTAAAGATTCTACTTTGTTGACTATCCTCCTTGCGTTTACATTTATGATGGTCAGTTCTTTAATCGTGCTCTTCCCTGTGTCGTTGGTGGCCTCCTTTTTTCGATTCTCTCGTCCAGCACTTCGTTTTTTTTTAAATGGAACTTTATCGTTCGTTTCGTCATCCCAAACAAAGGCGCAGCTGGTTATAAATAATTTGTCGAAGGCAAGCGAAATTTTGTACCCTTCTTGACGATTTTCTTTGGCACTGTTCCACAGTTTTTTTCTGATTTCTCGAATTCTCGGAGAGAAATCTTCCCAAAGGCATATTTCGTGTCTTTAAGTTTAAAACCTTGCTTCAGTATTGCCGACTTGTTACGGGCATCCAGTAGTTTAAAAATTACCGGCCTATTCTTATAGCCTGCGGTCTGCCTAACCGGTGAACACGCTCAAAGACAACTGGATCGAGCTTTAGGGTATCTTGAATGATACTTTTGTTGACAGCCTGCTCCAGAGTTTCGGTTGATTCTTCTTCATCTTCTGGTAGTCGGTAAACAGTTACGTTGGATCTCCTGCTTCTGTTCTCAAGATCATCTTTTTTTTCCAGGGTTTCTATTACGTGACTCATGCGAGAAATCTCAGTTTGACAAGACTGCACTTTAGTTTCTAGAAGTGTTACGGCATCTAACTTGTTTTCTATGCCTCTCAGCCGTTTTTCCTTAATTTTTTTAATATCTTCAGCAATATCCTTCAGTTGTTTAGCGATTTGAGCCATTTCAGGGCCGGGATTTGTTTCGACGTCCCCTGACAACAGGAGGAGTTTCCACAGGAATACAGCAACATCAAACACTTCAAGACACAGCTGCGGGCACGGCAGCACTATCAAGAAACGGTCGCTAGAGCGGAAGCATTTGCCAAAACGATTGCTCACCTGCACAATGAAGACGGAAGGATTAGAGCACCGCATGCTAGTAGTGCCGCCGAGCCCACTAGAATAGAACTGAAGAAACCAATTCCGAACTTTCTGTCGGTTCAGGAATACACAGTAATGTGCGATTATCGAGTGGTGCCGAAGCTGTGTTCAAGTTGCGGTCTTGCGCCCATATTAGAAGAGACTGCCACACCGTCCGCTGCTTGAGGTGCGGCGTGTTCGGGCGTGACTCAGAAGGGTGCGAAGAGCCGTGCGGTGCCGCAGATTCGGCGGAAACAACGCTGCCGTCGGCTGCGTGCGACCACGATCATTTGCATCAGCGGCGGCTACGGAGGCGCAAATCGCATCCACCCCAACAGCGGAGGCGCCGGTCGATGCTACTTGTGGTGACTCAGAGCAAGCTTCTGACACCGACGAATCGACTATCGATGAGAAGAGAGGCGATGAAGCAGTCCACAAATGTAGGGATACCATCGAGTCAATGAATAACTTTCCTGCACTTCAGCCCACTACGTCCGAATTGTCGAGCGGTGAGCCCACATACCAGAGCACTCCGGAACTGGCCGGCGCAGTTTCGTCATCGTGCAAGACCAGCACCAGCTTCAGCGGTGGAAGCGCTCCCCTAACCGAGCTACGTCGCCAGCCAGCTGGACGTGGCACCCGGGCAACAGGACGCTACGGTTCGTCTGGTCGACACGACATGACCTGCAAGCTTACAAGAGAACGTCCGAATGAATAGACTGCTAACTGATACTCGGAAAACTGTCCTGAAAAATCTACTCAGCCTCTTCACTGACCCACTTACGGGTGATAGTTCCATGGACGGTGATCGTTCGACAACAAAAAGGGGGCACCCTGAAGCAGCGGACGGTGACATCTCTATCGATACCTATACCGATACGCATTTGAGGGCACAATTCCCGTTAAAAAATGGCCTTAGTTATATTTCACCTCTTTTTCTTCAGTTTTAGGTTATCCGCGTGCGCTCTTCTTACAATGGACGCAGTCCACTTTCTCTCCCTGAAAGCTCAGGGCGTAAGAAGCCTGGACAAGCATAGAGGGATTGTTGTCTTTGCCAGAGCACGTAACGTGGACGTTCTTTTCTTACAAGAGTGCAATTTTTGTTCGCCGTACGATGTTCAGTCTTTTTGTTCCCGCTTTTGTGTTGATGCCTTTTTTACACTCCTAGCTTCATTTATGTATGACCTTGGAGTCGTATTTCTCAAGCCACAATTCCGCCGCAGTGCCCACTGAATATATGGCTTTGATGGGCGCACCTTGGCAGTAGACTTCAACCTACGTGGCAGGTGTGTGAGAGCGCTTCTTTTGTACGCTCCTGTCCGGTGTTCTTTTAAATGAGAGTATTTTTATTCTCTTGATTCGTTTGTGTTTTACAGTTATTCAACTTTTAATAGTCGGGGATTTCGACTCTGGTGAAGATCCTTACAGGGATGTACCCAAGGAGCGCCGGTAATTCCCAATATTAGACGTGGATGATTTCACTCTGGTCCTCTGTGGGACCGTTCTCTCCCAATACACACACATTGCACATTTACAATATTGGACCCATTACATGCGCTGCTTGGGTAAGCGTCGCAGACAATTCAGGCCGTAGTGGGGCACGAGCATTAAAGAAGGTTGTTCGTAATTTGAAGCTTAGAGACGCGTCGGTCGATCTACACGGCGAAGAGTTCGTTGCTCCATGGCAACGCGGCAGGAAAATGAGCCGGCTTGATCGTTTTCATTTTCAGGAAGTACTTTTCACTTATGTCTCTAGTTGTGATGTCCTAACAATTACGTCTGATGCTCCCCGCGTCTCTGACCACTTTCCAGTATTGGCGAGGTTGCACATTCGGTAGCCTACTCCGTCCAGGGTGCTGTGGAAAATGGGTACTGGTTCATGACACAGCAAGTGTAACCTCTTTGCATCAGGATCTTGAACAAGCCTGCCCTTTTCTCGCAGAACTACGCAACTGGGACGGTTTTTAAGCGTGTTCGCGTGCGGAGCTAATTAAAGCTGCCAGGGATAGAAAGTCGCATTTAACTACAGAGCACGCATTGTGCGGCATGGTAGGCGTCTCACTTTTGCCAAGCAGGACTACTTCAATCAGTTGCAAGCGCGCCATGAACATATGCTCCGCCTCAGCTCCCGAACAGCAGCACAGACGTGTGTCGTTGTTCGACCAGTTGTGGACTGCGCTGTGCTTCGCAGCGTTCGCTGTGGTTCCTTGGAAGGTCGAGCAACGACCGCGTTTGTAGAACTACTGAGTGGAGTGCAGTCTGATAGCGCTAAGGACATCAAGGCTGTTTTCAGTGCGCATTTCCCGCACCTAATTTCTGCTGATCACAGCACAGGCATAGACAACCTGAATGCTGCTGTGCGTGAATTCTGCTCAAGTATAGCCTGCATACCTGACCAGCGCCGCGACAGCCTGTGCCGTCCATTAAACTTGCAAGAGCTTCGCCTGGTACTCCAGGGGATGAATGCCTCCGCTGCTGCCGGTCCAGGCGCGCTACCACTTGTTTTCTGCAAAACCTTTTTCGCTGAGACACACGTTCACCTCTTGTCAATACTTAATGGTCTTCTTGCTGACCGGATTCGGCCAGAAACATTTCCCGAGTGTAGAATCGTACTCCTCCTGAAAAGTGGTGGCGTCCCGCTTGACCCTAAGGCATGGAGGCCCATTTCCCTCTTGAATTGTGACTACAAAATACTAGTCGCAATATCAGCGCATCGCATAACGTCAGTTCTTCCTGATCTAATAAGCAATGTTCAGACATATTGTGTGCCTGGACGTGCTATTTTTTCTTCACTAGCCTTAACTCGTGATCTATTTACCTTCGCTACGCGTACAGAGGTCTCGGGTGCTCTCGTTTCCCTGGACCAAGAAAAAACCTTGGATCGCATGAAGGGAGACAATCTTTTCACAGTATTAAAATGCTTCAGCTTACCTAAGCGCTTGATAGAAGTCTTGAGGCTGCTGTACACAGACCTAAAAGCTAGTCTTGCAGTCAAAGACCAGCTAACTCAGCCCATCCCAGTGAACCGGGGTATACGCAGCGGTAGCCCATTGTCTTCAATTCTCCTCGTCCCTTGCATAGAACCGTTGTTGCAACAGATTCAAAATTGCAAGTCGATACGTGTCTTTCATCTCCAAGGCCTCGGCGAGGTTTGAGTAGCAGCGTATGCTGACGATATCTCGCTTTTCATTTGTATCATTGATAGTTATGGATCATTCCTGCAGCTTTTTCACACCTTCCGCTGCCTGTCTGGTGCGGGCGACAATCCGGCTAAAACCCAAGCCGTACGCTTTGAATCCTTTGAAGATGATTTCCCTGATGGTGTCCAATGAGTAGACGTAATAAAAGTCCTCGGTGTCACCTTCGTAGCCTTAAAGAAAGTAGCCTGTGCCACCTTGGATGAAATAAAACGCAAGGCTGCACAGCAGGTCGAGGTCGCCAGAACTTTCCACCTACCTTTTTTTCTGAACGAGCATACCTTATTAACCCAGTATTGTAGGATCTCCCTTCTATGTAGATAAAATTGCACGCCCTCCTCGCCGCGTCCTCCAGAGGGTAGTCACCGCGTGTGGCTCTTTCTTTTGGACGGACAGGCAGAGAGCGTAGCAAGGCGCTTTGTTGGCTTGCCAACAAACATGGGTGGTTTGAGCATTGCGGGCAGCTTCATTTGGCCTTAAGGACCACGTGGGATCTCATCTGAGACACAGCTAGTGTACTGAGGCACAAAACTTACTGCATACCTCAGCGGAACGTCGCGCCGTTTTTTCGAACTATCGAATTGGAGGAACCCGGCAGCCGAGAAGCCTCCAGCATTCTACACGTATGTGGTGAGATCATAGCATTTTCTAGAGAACAAGTTGCCTAAATGCGAACAGAGAGAACCACCCGCGAGTGAAACTTGCGAATATGTAGCATTACACACCCAAGATAGAGACCAGCGCAGGAAAGCGCGCACAAGAAGGCAGAAACATGGAGATACTGCCTCCCTCCCCTTAGATGTTTGCAGCTTCACTGCGCTTCGAGAATGGAACGCGCTGCCCACAGTAGACCGCGTTGCGGCGTCAGACGTGACGCCCTCCTCCTCATGCCCTCAATGCGGTCGAAGTGGAACTTTAAATCATCCCGTTTATCAATGCCCAGTAGCGCGCAACTATCGGCGTTTGGTAACGCGCATATTTCTAGTACGTATGCAATGGCATAGTCGCCACAGAGACGCCATTGTCGAACTACTGATGTGCATTGGTGCATATGTGCTTTTAAACGGAGGGGACTGGCTCGTTTGCGGGGACGCCCGCAGAAAGCTATGTTTCCCCGGCTGTATCGTCTGAGAACATTGTTACTTATACACTGGAACAAGGAACTTGTGGTAATCGGGGAGGAAGCCTTACTTCTGCACTAGTCGACGAGGTTCATTGCCTAGAAAGGTTGGCGAGTGTTCGTAATTATTCCCTGCGTTGTACATAGGCACGTGATGCAGCTGCTGCGGCTGGTACTGCTGACACACACACACACACACACACACACACACACACACACACACACACACACACACACACACACACACACACACACACACACACACACACACACACACACACACACACACACACACACACACACACACACACACACACACACACACACACACACGCGCACGCGCACGCACACGCACACGCACACGCACACACACAACACACACACACACACGCACACGCACACGCACACACGCACGCACGCACGCACGCGCACACACACACACACACACACACACACACACACACACACACACACACACACACACACACACACACACACACACACACACACACACACACACACACACACACACACACACAGGGTACGGGACGAGCGCAATTACAACCGATTTTATTCAACGGTCACAGCACATATTTGAATGAAAAAGAATGCACTTCGAGCATGCGGAGCGAAAGGGGACAGCATGTGACAATCAGGGGCGCGATTACGAGTCGCTCGAAATCGTCTCAGTCGGAAAGTGTCTCAAAAAGTGTCTCATTTGCCCCGTTCCTATTGGTCGGCCGTGACCAGCGGCCATATTGTTTTTTTTGCGTCACCGGTCGATGTCATAAACGCGCAGAAGTGTTGACGTTGCTCACCTAATTATGCGAGCCGATTGAGACGATTTTGCAGGATTGGAACGAGTGGTCTCAAACCGCTTGAGACAGAAAATGGCGGTTGTTTACATGGCCGGTGGCCGCGCGAGCAACGGTGTAAGAGGGTGCATGAAGACGGTTTTGACGTGCCGGACGAGTGGTTTCGACGTTTTGACATAGGAAGGAGCATAATGGCTGTGCGACGAACTCGCCGTTGAACTTGGAGGTGTGCGGGTGAGTGCGCGGTCAGTGGAGCGGCAAGTGCCTGTGCGCGCCTTCGCCGCCGGTGGGTTTCAAGACACCGTAGGAAATGAAGTAAACGTCGGCGTAGCCCAACCGACTGTGCAAGTGTTTGCGGTGAGTTGCGGAGACCACTGTCAAAGTTAAGTCGCAGAAGGTGCGCGCTTTCCGGCGAGACCCCTCAAGACAAGGCGGCGGCGAAGGTGGACTTCCTTTGCATAAACTTTCGTTACCGCAGTATCCCCGCCGGCGTCATCCGAGCATCATCCGAAGGAAACGGCAACAACACCAACACGAATGTCAAGTGCTTAACCCGAAGCGGACGGCATGAGTGAATGTTGGCGCAGTGACCGGGCGTGCCGGCTCTTAATTCCCGCAGTGAGATTGCAAGCTCCCAGCAGCTGCACCAGTCTGATTCCGTATGTCGGCAGTTGCTGCAGTGTGATTATTCATGGTCGTCTTGTATTTTCTGAACAAAAATAAATAGAATCACGCATCGCCTTTGGAGCACATTTGCCATCGATAGCAGGCTAGGTGAGTTCACACTGGCGAGTCGCGGAGGTCGCGCGACAGGCTTAAATCGATTTGTTACGCTCCCTCCCCGCTTTACATGTGCTTCGCGAACCGTAACTAATTGACCGAAATCGGTCGCCTAGAATACTAGCGCGACGTTTGCAACTCGCCAGTGTGAACTTGCCTTAAACTACCTTCGCCGGTGTTCGAGCCAAGCGCTCCTTGCAAATTGATCTCGGCAGACCCGTAGCAATCACTGCCTTTAAATAGATTTTTCCGCGCACTTAAGACGTCCGCACAGTACCTTGATTCTATGTAGTGCGTAAAAAAAAAAGGACAGCCATCAATCAGCTGAGTTTTTTTCTGGCTGCCATGTTTACGATGGCTGAGTATGTGCGTGGAGGGATAAGGCTGAATCCATGGCTGAATCCTTTGAATCAGGCGGCAGCTCACGCCACCTAGCCGACGCTACCGACGCTTTTCCAGCGTCAGCGCACCCTCGCGGCAGCAAAAGTGACTGAAGAGCAAACTTAATTGCAAAATTGAGGACGCTTCTTCTTTTGCTTCATGTCGTTGAGTTTGAAACGTGTTTTGTTAGCGAAATAAAACATTCTTCAAATTATTAACGGCGTGTTTACAGCAAAACTTTAGTATGCGGTCCCTTATTGCGCAACTAAATGCTTCCTGGGTGGAACCCTACTATTAGACACCACAACCTCGCTGCTAATTGGTTGATTCCGCGGTCAACGACTCGCGGTGTCGTCATTTTGACGTCAGAGTCTCAAAATTGAGACAAAATCTCGTAATCGCGCCCCAGTAGCACGGCAAGGCAACAACTTACATCATCTTATCGAGGAAGGCTACCTCACTATTGAACTATTGCGCTCGTCCCGTACCCTGTCTTGTGTGTGTGTTTCCCGCAACAACCATGTCTGAAGAACTGACCAAATTGTGGTGTTATTACATGTATAACCTAGGCTATAGTGCACATTTGTTTTAATATTATCTATGTTTTATTGCAATACCCATTGAAATCAGACCAATCTTGAGAACCTGATGAACATGTCGTTTGTACTGGAAATTTTTTGGAAATAAACAATTCTCTTAAATTGGTGGATGCTGTTGCGATGCCCGTCTTTTTTCATCATTCTTCATATCTCCAGCAGCCCGTGGCAGCGATTGCGACTCAGCTCGGGTGTGACGTCATCACTTTCTAAATTTTGCGTCACCCTGTCACTTCTCACGCCAGGGGCCCGGGTTCGATTCTCACCTAGACCCGAATTTTCTTTTATAATTTTTATTCTAAGGTCTCATGACGTCATATAAGCCAACTTCCGGCGGCACATTTTGCAGACGCTTCCGGCGTCAACCTAGCCATCTAATACTTTGGCACTAGTAAACTGAAAGAAGGCCCAACTGAAACGATATATATCTTGGGTGGCACTGAATTGTGGCCCGATAACCGCGAGATCGCGTAAGCAAACTTGGCGGCATAAGGTACATTCGCCAAACGGTTTCATTTTGCAATTCCCTCATTTAATGAAGATGTTTTTTCAAGTGGCACTATTAATATTCTCAACAAAAAGACACGCTAGAAATTACAATGGATCTCGCAATAAAAATACTGTCACGTTGTAGTGACGGCAGTCCAGTGGTCAGGAAGACACCAGCCAGTCTTGGAAACGAAGCTCTTTATTTGGGCTGACTTGCGCCCGCAAAATAACTGAATCACTCGGCGGCAGCGTAAGCAACAAACGTGCTCGTCGGTCGTCGAATATACGAATGTCCGCCGCTCGCGGCATCGCTCAATTTAAAGGCGGCAAGGAAACTTCCAGATAACAGGACAAGATCATCTACAATAATCTAGAAAAACCTAGATGCAGCCTTTCATGGCTACGATCAATCGAGATTAGTCTGGTCGCTTCTCGCGTCACGAACAAAAGTGATAACAACCCTTTCCTGCAGCCTTGAGCGTGAACGAACAAACACTACAATGATACGTGGCGTTACCCTCCTTCCAAAGAAGCATCGTCTCGATGCTTTAAAATGAAAATAAACACGGAGAATGAAAACTTCGAGTCCTCTAGCGTTCATAATATGGCTTCAGGCGTACGACATGTACGACTTCCGGGCGTGTGCGGCGTCGCTGAGATGCTGTCGTGCCGTCGGGGATGACTTCATAGTCGAGGTCACTGATGCGACGGACAACCCTGTACGGGCCAAACTAGCGTCGCAGCAACTTTTCACTCAATCCACGGCGTCGAACTGGCGTCCATATCCAAACACGATCACCTGGCTTGTAATGCGTGTCTCGTCGGCGCAGATTGTAGCGTCGGGCGTCGGTGTGCTGCTGGTCTTGAATGCGAAGCCGCGCAAGTCTTCGGGCTTCCACGGCGCGATGAAGGTAGGCGGCGACGTCGAGGTTGTCTTCGTCGGAAACGTGCAGGAGCATTGCGTCGAGTGTTGTCGTGGGCTTCCTGCCGTACACCAGCTGGAATGGGGTAAACCTGGTTGTCTCCTGGACGGCAGTATTATAGGCGAAGATCACGTAGGGCAGAATGGAGTCCCACGTCTTGTGTTCGGCGTCGATGTACATGGAGAGCATGTCTGCGATGGTCTTGTTCAGACGCTCTGTGAGTCCGTTGGTTTGTGGATGATAGGCAGTTGTCCTCCGATGGCTTGTCTGGCTGTAGTTCAAAAAGGCTTCCGTCAGCTCCGCTGTAAATGCCGTTCCTCTGTCTGTAAAGAGCACTTCGGGGGCGCCGTGTCGCAGGAGAATTTGTTCGACAAAAAATTTTGCGACTTCTGTTGCGGTACCACTAGGCAACGCTTTTGCTTCGGCGTAGCGGGTCATGTAGTCGGTGGCCACAATGATCCACTTGTTACCTGATGACGAAGTCGGAAAAGAGCCGAGGAGGTCCATCCCCATTTGCTGAAAGGGCTTAGTTGGCGGTGGTATGGGGTTCAGGAGTCCGGCTGGTCTAGTCGGAGGCGTTTTGCGTCGCTGACACTCACGGCACGTTTTCACGTAATGGGAAACATCGGCAACTAACCGCGGCCAATAGTACTTCTCCTGGATGCGGTGCAACGTGCGAGCAATCCCGAGATGCCCAGCAGTCGGCTCATCATGGCATGCCTGCATAATTTCTTGCCTGAGATTTTTGGGCACGACAAGTGATAACAACCCTTTCCTGCAGCCTTGAGTGTGAACGAACAAACACTACAATGATACGTGGCAATACAAACAAAAATTTATTACACAACAGCCAAGTTTCCAGAAAGCTTTAGGAAAATGAGTGCCCCTTTAGTACTAAATTGCTTTTCACAGGGTGTACCAACCCCCTATTAGATCTTTCCAAAGTGCCACCCAAGATCGCTGATGTTTCACTATTCGGCTACGGTTGTCGAAGAGGCAAAGAAAACTGCGAGGGCAACAACTGGACGCGACGTTCGTTGCTGCAGTCGCACAGGCGGGAACCATTGTTCAGGGAGCGACTCTCCTCTTCTTTTTCAAACAGGGGGCTGCTCTGCACGCTGAACCTCTGCGCCAAGGCTGCGCGCGGTCCCTTCAATGATAGTGTGTGCGTCATTATGGCGGCCTCTTTCGAAAAAAAGTGCACGAGCTGCGACTGGTGGCTCGTCCGAATTGTTGGTGAGCGCATGCTGCCCTACCGGAAATGGACACAGAGGGCGAATCGTAGTTGCTAGGGCACCGTACCCTGTTGTAAGGACAGAGAGAATACTTTCACTGAAACCAAAGATTTTTTAGCTAGAATACGTCAGAAGACAAATGACAGGTAGCACCACCCCCAGACAGTCTTCTTTTCGTGGATCTCTGAGGCGAGGCTTGGCCGCTATTCACTATCAAATGGGGTTCACGGAGTCGCTTTTAGTCTTGACGTCTTCAGTTTGAAGGGAGTGGAAGGAAAACTTTTCGGGGCTTAAATTTGATCTTCCGAGTAATAATTACGTATTCTGCTCCCAAACAAGGGTATGTATAGTCAGAAAGTGCAACAGACTGGATTTTATCTTAAAACAAAAATTAGATCTCTTTGTCCTCATGTTCCTTCAGGACGCGAGAATCTCTCCTGGAATCTTTAGTCCGCCGTGGCATCGTGTTTGTGGCGTCGTGAGCACTAGCCGTTGAAGGAGCCGAGGCTGTCTTGCGCTACGAGCGGATTTTGCTTTCTGCATGTTAGAGAAAGGAACTTTAAAGAAAGGCATATTTCTTATTTCCGCTGTGATGCTCTAGGCACAGTAAGGCGAATCTAGGGGTGCTGTCAATTGTGATCGCGTACAGAGTGAGATCCGCTTTTTTGAACCCTTTGAAGTTCTTAGCCTGAAAGCGCATGGAGGCCTCGGAAAGCGGAGAAGAGAAGAGCGTCGAGCGGTACTTCCACTGCCAGCGCCCCTGCTACCCTCTGCGGCCTCTCAAGTCCGTTTAGTGCAATATGTGGCTTCTGTACGCTTCAATTCACAATGAAACTGTCTGAGCGGATCATTATCTGCAGCGATGTAAATCATATTAAGCGGCTTAACTGTGCAATTAGCAGATCTATACCCGCTAGAGCTCTTCGCTTTGAGGACAGCTCCGTCTTTCACATACGTGTATTTCTGTTGTTTGACGTATACTGGACCTAAGCAAACGACGTTTTTTTTTAATACAGCTTCCGTCCGAACGCGGCTGCCACAGGCGGGACAGAACACGTCACCTCCCGCTGTGCTGCAGAACGACATGTATCCGTTGAGCAAAGACGTTGAAATAAATGTCTCCTATCCGACCATCAAAGCTGCCCACGGCGATGAATGCAGGGAGCAGACTGCACAGGTGATAAAAAAAGAACATCCCTTTCTGCAATGCATATGCAAAGTATCGTCAGTCTAATAAACTATTCGCAGCGTAAACCAGCCTCGTGTTTAACTACACCAACTTTCAGGCATTCAAGTGTTCTTTCTCTTTCGAGCTTAGAACTCATCTATTCCCTTACTGAGCGCTCATAAACGTTGGGAAGCTGACAGGTAGAGAAGGTTCATTTTTTTTCTATTTCAAAAGAAAGAGACAAACACATTAGAAGTGAGGGGAAAAGTGAGTTCATGAGTCGCTGCCGTCGTAATTTTAACTCTTAGCTGCGGGCGTGAGGATGAAATTCCTGGGAGAGCCCAGTGTACTTAGTGACGTTCCAAAAAATATGTCGGCTCGGTCATGTTTCAGTACGTATAAGGACTGGCAGATAGGCAGTGGTTCTCCATAGGAAAAGTAATGCAATACTAATCAAGCAGGGTTAAGGCAAGGTGACGCAATGTCTCCAGAGCTCTTCAACGTGAGTTTACAGGATGATTGTAAGAGCTGGGGATAAAAGTCAAGGAGAAAATTTTAGCAATATTCATTTGGCTAGAAACATTGCTTACTTAACTGATTGTGGGGATGAACTGCATCGCATGATAAAGAATCCAACGCTCAAAGGAGAGCGGTGAGCCAAAAATTGACATGAACAAAACTAATGTTGAACAGTCAGGGCAATGATGGAAGAAAGGTTTATAATAGGCATCGAAGTATTGGAAGTGGGGAGAAAACACATCTATCTACGGAAGGTATTGCCTGCATTTCCGGATGATTAAAGGGAAATGACCAAGAAAATAAGAATCGGATCAAGTGCATTTCGCAAATACTCCCAGGTCGAGAATAACATGTTCCCAATAGCAGTGAACAGGAAAATATGAAACGTTTGTGTTTTCCCAACGCTGATCTATGGGGCAGAAACTTGGGGATTGAAATATAGGTTTAAAGAACAAAGAATAAAGGTGCGGCTTTATGCTCAGAGTGCATTTCGAGCACGTATGAATTTCACAGTAATCTTGTGTTATTTGCACCTGTACTTAAATACCAAAATGAATGCTTTCTGTGTACGCTACGAACAAATCTTTGAACAATATTAAAAGATGTCAAAAATGCTACTTTTACCCACTTAGTAGATTTCTGACAGAGTAAAAATATACCATATTCAGTTCGGCCTCACTGAACCCCCATCGCAACGGCTTGGTCGATGACCCTCATAAAGCGCAGTCATTACGAGACAAATCCCTACGGAAACACAGCATTGTCCTAAATGAAGAGGTCGACGATGTCGCAGTGTCACGTGACATCACTTAGACGGGAGAGATGGCGGAACACCACAAGCGCTGACCGAAACTGTCGTGAAGTGTTCCACACGGCTTGCGTTATATAGTTTGTGTATCCCTTAAGAGTTTTCATTTTCTAAAAATAGGCTTTTTTTAGCTAGAAGAGCTTTTTTTTCTCGGCATGGCACTATCAGGAGTGTAGTGCATCAAAATACTGCTAAGACGGGCTTACTAGCTGGCTGGTTAACTAATATTGAAAACTTAACTTGTAGCTAATACTTTTAGGCTACTTACTTATTGAAGAGCATGTTGGCCACAGTAAATAATACCACTACCTGTTCTTATAATTTCCAGAACATGGTTACTTACGGCGCAGTGGCCAATAAATTTCGGTTGTTTGGATTAGTAACATGCACCAGAGAAGTTGCTTTACCTGCAAGCTTCTTGAAAGCACATGTATTTTGGCGCGATGTAGCCAGATTTGTTGGGCCGCGGCGCTGAACGTAACCGCGTTTTCGTAATTTTAAAACCTGATGTGGATATTACTTATGGTTGGCTACACTCTTTTGAATGAATAGGGAGCCTAAAAGTAATAGTTAAAAAATTAAGTATTCAATTTCAGTTAGCCAGCCTGCTAGTTAGCACATCAGTATTCTGATAAACTGCACCTCTGAAAATGCCACGCAGAAAAAAGCGCCCTTCTAACTCAACTAGAACTATTTTTACAAATTGTGTCGTCTTAGGTGAAACATCGTGTATACCCCAAGCAGCACACCAACAATGGACCGACGCTGGCATAATGCTGGTCAAAACCGGCTCGAAAGTCGTACCGACGTCGGCATTGGGGCAAAAAGTTACTTTTTCCAACCTTGGCCTGATGTTCGGACCAACACTGAACCGACATTCATGCCGCTATCAGACCACTGTTCAGCCGCTCTACCAACACTGAACCGACATTCATGCCACTCTCAGACCACTGTTCAGCCGCTCTACCAACACTGAACCGACATTCATGCCACTATCAGACCACTGTTCAGCCGCTCTACCAACACTGAACCGACATTCATGCCACTCTCAGACCACTGTTCAGCCGCTCTACCAACACTGAACCGACATTCACGCCGCTATTGTACCCACTTTCAGCCACTCTACCAACACTGAACCGACATTCACGCCGCTATTGTACCCACTTTCAGCCACTCTACCAACACTGAACCGACATTCATGCCACTATCAGACCACTGTTCAGCCGCTCTACCAACACTGAACCGACATTCATGCCGCTATTGTACCCACTTTCAGCTGCTCTACCAACACCGGCTTGACATACCACAATTAGGCCACTGTTCAGCCTTTCTGCTAACGCTTGCCCGAAGTTTATGCCATTGCATTTCCAGTTCAGCGAATATTCACATTCCAGTTAATGTTCGCATTGGGAAAGCCATGGGTTTTGACATTGCAAAGCTGCAATCATCTCTTCTATACACATGCACAACAAAATGAGGCAACGAAAGAATCCAACTGAGAAACAATTTATTAAATAATTAGGCACCGTGGCTGGGGACGCGCGGTTGCGCGAGTCCTGCGAGGCAGCGAGGGCCGCGCAGGAGGCGGGACCTTGGGAAGGAGCCAGGGCCGCACGGGAGGAGGATTTCTGGGAGGTGGGGGCCGCTTGGGGAAGGGAGGGCACTGTGCTGGGGGCTGAAGCACAGGGGCTCGCATTGGTTGCCAGGCCGGCAGCGGTACTTGGCAGAAACGCTTCGGCAAAACGCCTTTTGCGTCCGCCGCCACGGTCCACCGAACCTGGCAACCACTTCCTAATAAACCCCTGCGCTTCCACCACATCCGCCCCCGTCTTCTCACAGATGGCATCTGCATAAGATAAGCGTTCATTTTAGGCCAGCAGAAAAAGTTTGCTCGTTAACAGAAACCAAGATTATTTCAGCAACAGAGAAAACAGAAAAGGCCACAAGTACATGTTAACTCAAAGTGCGTGCCAAAATGAAAGGACTACAGTATCCAAATACAACTTGAGGAGAAAATCCACCTGAAAGCTCTTCTAACCAACTGTATAAAGCTGCTGCGACATCACGGTCGACCACTTTGCACTACTAACATATGGGAGCACAAATGGCTGGCAGATACAAGGCACGACTACGATCCATGACAAGAGATGGATGTGACTGATGGGAGGGCTTTCTTTGAAAGGCATCTGCTGACTCATATATCTTCAGATGCACATGGAAGAAAACTGCAGATGACTACCCCCATAAAAACAGTAACAAAATATTCACCTGTAATGAAAAAGAAAACTGGTAAAGTATCAACTGAAAAGAAGAAAAGAAAACAAAGCGCAGCAGAACCTGGTGCATGTTCTTCCACTCATCTTTTAAAATTCAGTTAAAAGCTACTGCAACAACATACCTGTTGCCACCTTGCAAAACTTCAGGGCAATAAATGACCACTTGCCCTTGCGGCCATGGAGGCTGTACATCCTCTGTACAGCCACCCCCATGATGGCGGTCATTATGTTGGAGCCCACCTCCCTCAGGCCCTTGCCCCCCAGGCGGACCAGCTGCTTTCGCTGAAAAGAAACACCACAGGTGCACAAGCTATTAGGCACAAACATCAATTATAATTTCATTTAGTTTAGCAGAATCGAATAGCTAAGACAATTGTGTGACTACCTGTCAACAGCCCATGCGAGTACCTACAATCATAATGCATAATTTCTGTATGATACAATAGCTTGACTAGTTGCTACCAGCAGAAAGCACCACCACCAATATGGACATTCTTTTTTTTCCCAGTTTACTAAGAGCAGGGAAACTTTAGCGATTAAGCAAAGGTGGCCAACTCCTACCCATTATGCTTTGCATCTTGGACATTATTATATTATAACTATAATGCTTTTTGCAGATATCTATGTGCTGGATGTGTTTTCTCTGCACAGCCGTTACGCCAAAATTGATTTGGTTTGTAAAGTTCCAAAGTGACTCAGGCTATGATGAGGGACACCATAGTGGAGGGCTCCGGAAGTTTCGACCACGTGGGGTCTTTAACATGCGCCACTGACATCACACTGCACACGGGCGCCTTGCTTTTCACCTCCATGGAAAACTGGCCCTCACGGCTGGGTTTGAACCTGAGTCTTTGGGTTCAGCAGTCGAGTGCCCTTTGGGTTCAGCAGTCGAGTGCCCTAACCACTGAGCCACCAAGGCGGGGCTCACTACCCTGAAATTGAGCAGTCTAATTAATGCTATACAAAGGGCGCTTATTTAAATCCCCAAGCACCTGAGTAAAGCTGCGTGCTTAGCAACCACATTTAATTAAACGATGTTGCTTGTTTTTGGCAGCAGATTAAGTAATGAAATGTGCATAATGTGAGCAAAAGACAGGGAAGAGGTGGGTTAAAGATGCCCCATTATTTGGGAAACCTAGCCGAAATTAAAGACGCGCTGAGAGAGGACCAACTTCCAGCTGTGTTCACAGCAGTTCATGCAACAGTATATTAACCGAAAGCTCAGCTTCCTGTAAAACAGACCTTACAACATCCTTAATGTTAGCTACAAAGTCCACTGCTGAACTAAATTAAAACAGCACAACAATAAATGACAAATGTAAGGAAAATGAGGGGCTCGTTATGAGACACATACGAAGAAAGGCAGCCACAGGCAACAAAAGCATAGGGGATTTTTTTTTGCTGTTGATCGATGTAAAACAATAATGTAATCACAGAAATATTTGACTGAGAAAAAAAATTTGTTGGAACCAAGTCTGTTATGCAACGACCGGCCACCGGCAGAGCTCTGGAAAACTACATCGAATGACATTGAGTGACACCATCTGAGAGCAACTGCCCCAAAAAAGCCTGTGACTGCACCGCCAAATACCAAGCTACTACAAGATGTGACAGGTGCAATGCTTCGCACAGAACCAGCATCAGTAGCTTGGTTTGCTGTTTAGCGCTCCTTCTCGCCTAAACGCTCTGATGCGACAGCAGTCTCGCAGGTGGCATTTTCTTTGCATTGCGTGGCTGAAACATGATGTGACAACTGGCACTTGCCGTAAGCAATATTGCGAGCGCCACATGTTCAGCACTGCTACTGAGCCCAACAAATTGATAGGAGCCAAAGAGCAGATAAAGAGGGTCCCCTAACAGCTGTCCCGACACGTGATGCAGTTTTTGCAAGCTCTGCTACCGGCTGGGCATTGCGTACCACTTTTGCTTCCAACAGTAAATCTCACCACACAAGGAATCAACAGGGCGTTCCAGTGAACACTCTCAAAAATTCCTAAAGAAGCGCAAGTTCGATATGGGAAAACAATTTTTTTTTTGGAGGAACGATCTCTCAGCAGTGGTGGACATAATTTACTGCATAACTGTGCGTGTGTACCTGCAAATATTTCTTCTATTTTGAACTCCCTATTCTTAGGAATTCCTGAAAATGTTCACTGAAACAGCCAGTGTGTATATCAGCAAGCAACTTGCATGAACAAGACATTTACATTAACAAAACACACTGTGACAGCACACTCCAGCACAACAGTAGGAATTATATCTATGAAGAGCATGTTATTCACAGAGCACGGCATGCAAATACTCTTGGAGCTCAAGATTTCTTCACAAACCTCGGAATTACATTATTCATGCAATTCGTTAGTAGGCATTCATTTTTTCCAGACACGAATTATCAGAAACATTAAATCACCAGTCCAGCAGCCACGCTGTCGTCCTGGACGGCAGCTTCCACAGTGTCCAACTCCTCGGGGGAGAATGCGGGCAGTGCAAGGGTGGGAGGCGGTGGCGAGGGGGACACTGGCCGAGTCCTCTGCTCCAGCTGCCGGTCCGACCGCAGCAGCACGTGATCCTCCAGCCTTTGTAACCGCTGCATTAAGTCGCGATGCTGCTGTCGGACCTCCAGCACCAGGCACATCAGCTTCAGCAGGGTAGCTAAAACTGAAGCAATCAACAATTTCAGTGAGAGCAGGGTTAACCTGGGCGCAATACTATCATTTGCGCACTGAGGTACAATAAAGAACAGTATGAGGCTAACAGTAGGCAGCAACACACTCTGTACTATGCTCCTAAACTTCCCCCAGTTTTTATCCTCCAGGACACTTCTAATTCATGTTCTATTCCTTGCTAGCCTAATTTAAATGCCATAAATGTCACCATGCACTGACAAACACCTAGGTGAAATGGAGCTGCTCTATGTGTGATAGCTAGCACAGAACCTGCAGCCTTGTTGTGTAAAGGACTTCTCAGTCTATGAGCTTCGCCAATTTTTACATTGCTTCATGGGCATTTCCACTGCTATTGCACCATGGCAGAGATGGCAGCAGTTAGTCGCAAATGGATTCTTCCAGTGTCATGAGAAGCATGTGCTAATAGAAGCGAGAAAGCAGAGCAGGCCTGTGCCCTTAATATAGCATTGCACCATTTGGAAAGTATTGCTCACGGCAAAACCCACATTGGCCAAAATGCTGGAGGTAGACATCTGTTCTAACTGCAAGTGCTGGCAGGGATCAATGCATTAAAACTGCAACAAAGATAGCCCTTATGGAATTATAGCCCTTAGTTGACAAGCGAAATGCAACAAAGAGGTGGACCAAATGTTTCTTGCTAGGCACAGGAGGTCCCAAACCGTTGAGAAATAAAACAAGGTCACATTTATCTCTTACCACGCATCCATTTTGCTGCAGGCAAGACAAGACTAGGAGCCAGCTGATGTGCTCCACAAGGCAGTTAGGCTGTTCAGTTCTTTCCTAAGCAAGAGGTCCTCCTTCAGAGCATGCCACTATTATTGGCTGCTTATCTCCTTCAGCACCCTTTATGGGAGCTTTGTGATAGCGCAATTAATTTTTTTTCAGCACATTTCGCTGCATCCAAGGCACTGCATTGACTTCCAACCAGTAAACTTTTAAAATACTTTGAAAGACAATGAAAAATTACAATATGGGCCTTGCTGACCAACCGCGACCAAGCGACCAAATTATGCTGGGAAGGAAACAAATGCACAGAACATGGAACTACTGTGTAGAGTGCAATTCGTAGGAGTGGCTTCCTGGTGGTGATGTAGGCCGAGAGAGGCAACAGAAATGCCAGGATCCAAAAGAACCCAACAAAAGCACAACATACAGCTCTTGGGAAGGGCACACAACAACCACTTCACTATGAATCACAAGAGGAGAAAGCAATGGAAGTACTAGGTTGTAAATTCCAGTACCACTTCAGTTCAATACAATCGTTTTTGAGAAATACATGTGATGATTTTCAGAGTGACCCCTTTCAAAGCACATAGTTTGAAACTAGAAATGTGCTCCTAGCACCGTTTCAAGAGCCACTGAGGAGAACTCCGTGCAAATATCTTTTTGAATAAGTATATTCTCTAGGTCTTTCTGGGCCTGTTGACTGCTGCTCGGCAGCAGCAGGTACAATGAGAAATTTAAAATTTGCTCTGTTTTTCTTTAAGGCAAAGCAGATCTAGCTTCTATATTTTGTTGTGTCACTTGATACTAGACAAAATAGGAGTGTAATTAAAAGAAAGGAACACAGTGAAAAGACGGGACAAGCAGCATTTGTTCTGTCCTCTCACTGTGTCCCCATGTTTGGCTTGCATTTCTCTTTTTGCACAAAAGTAAACAAAGTGAAAATCTCACCATCAACAGTCCCAGCTGTCGACCCCTCCAGCTTGCTGGGTGGCGCACTGTTTTCGTTCACGCTCTCCCCAGCGTGATTCAGTGGGGCTGGAGATGAACATGCGTCATTGATGGCAATCCAGGAAGTACAGAACACACTACTGTGTACAACCACAATGTCACATTTCTATCCTAATTGAATGCAGAAATGCTACTTCAGGATATTTTTGGAGAAGGGACAGAACAGTTGCATGGCCAGGCTGTTTTTCATACAGGTGATCTTTTTAAAACACAATAGACACAAAATTACGAAGTTCAGAAACAAATTCCTGGTTATATAGAGATGCCCCCCAGGCAATAGTAACACTTCCTTTGGCCGAAAAGATATTTTAATTTGGTTTCAATCACAGGCTGTACAAAGACTTCATAATTCAAAACCCATCAAAACCGACACCTCCATGACAAGTAGTTGACGTGACAAACAATGTCACATCATGCAGATACCTATGACACATAAAAGAACGTTGTGATCCGACTGCGGCGGCGCGTTTCGATGGAGGCGAAACGCAAGAGGTGCCCGTGTGCTGTGCGATGTCAGTGCACGTTAAAGATCCCCAGTCGGCTGAAATTATCCCAGGGCGCTACGGCACCTCCTTCTTCCTTTCTTCTCACACTCCCTCCTTTATCCCTTCTCTTATGAATGTCCACCGAAATGCGAGAGAATTACTGCACCACTTTCTTTCCTGAAAAATCAGTTTTCAATTTTTTAAATGTGTCTATAGTACTTCAATAATTACATTTCTCATGCACCAGCATGGTGCATTGGTACCGTATTTTCCGGTGTATAAGACGCGGCTTTTTTCAAAAATCTTGCTGGTGCGTCCTATACAAGGGTGCGTCTTATATGCGAATTTTTCGTTTTTTTTAGAGAGTTCAGAAATTACTCAGGTTCATGTTCAAGCCTTTTTTACCGAAAAAATATCACTAGCAATGAAGTGGTTGTAACACGGTTAATACTTCAATACGGGGACCACCGTGCGCAACTTTTTTTAGGTGAACTTTATCATGAAACGACGGGGATGACGACTTCCGGGATCACAAACACACCACCGTTTCGGAGGCCCCAAGAAAAAGTAATGTGAAAGGCCAAAAGATGACGACAATCACGCTTCTCGCCATTGTCAAGACAAGCCAGGACAAGCCGGCGTTCTTTTTTCAGCCACCCTTTGCCACTTTGTTTGCTCCATGTACGTAGTGCGAAGAGAATATTTCAGTCGCGTTGCCACCAGAAATGGGCGAACTTTTTGATAGCGCATCCGAAGGTGAAGACTTCCAAAGTTTTAAGTAGAAATAAAATGTTCTTATGGACATGTGGGAGAGTTTTTTTGTTTTTCTTTCTTTCTTTCCAAAACGTGGGCAGGAATGGCGTGAGTGGTGCCTTTTTCGACCACTTAGCGTTGCTTAAGAATTTCTCACAAGTACGGTGAATTTCGTGATGGTCGCGCAAGCGTGTTTAATTGATCCTCACTAGCCCAACTGGGAAAACTGGGGTGCGTCTTATATAAGGGTGCGTCTTATATAGCAACTTTTTCAATTACAGCCTGCATATATGGCGGGTGCGTCTTATACACTGGAAAATACGGTACATTTAAGGACACAAAAGAAACTGTCATGGCGAAACCAAACACAGAGAGCGGAATATATGTCATGTGAATAGAAACCTGTTCGCAGTACTGTTAACGTGGGTAAGAGAGTTTGCCACGAAATGGTTACTGGCAGATTCACTGCTGATCTGAGAGCATGGCAAATGTAAAAAGCTGATGCCAAGTCTGAGCACGTTCCATTTCTCTGCAAGTGCAATTAGCTACGGTGGAGTTTTTTTCCCAGATTTTGCAAGCATACTACCATAAATCCCCAATCAAAACTAACACAATGTCGACCTTACATTAAATAGAAATAAGAAATGGTGTTTTAGTTTTAAGGCGGTTAACATCCAAAGGCGACTCAGGCTATGAGGGACGCCGTAGTGAAGGGCTCCGGAAATTTCGACCACCTGGGGTTCTTCAACGTGCACTGACATCGCACAGCACACGGGCCTCTAGAATTTCGCCTCCATTAAAATTCGACCGCCTTGGCCGGAATCGAACCAGCGTCTTTCGGGTCAGCAGCCGAGCGCCGTAACCACTGAGCCACTGCGGCGGCTTAACAAATGAGAATTCATGTCTTACGTGGTGACGGCAGCTGTACAACATCGTTGTGGCCCTCATTTCCTAAAAAAGAATTGCACATGAACGTCTGGTTGAGTATGCAAAATAATTTCTCATCAATAAAGAAATATGAGAATTTCAATTACCAGAAACTGCCGAGCTTTCTAGGGCTGAAGTGAACTCGTAGCGCCGCACCTTTTTTTCGGCGCTCTTGTAGGATCCTGCAAACATTCTCAATATCTCGACAAAAACCATGTCATCTCCAAGCAACAGTACGGATTTCAAAAAAAACAAAACAACTGAGGCCGCCTTACTGGAAATCAAAGAAAAGCTAATTGAAAACATAGAAAATAAACTGCTAACAGTTGGCATATTCCTTGATATGAGGAAAGCGTTTGACTCGGTTAACTATAAGATATTGCTTGAAAAAATGCATTGTTATGGAATACGCGGCGTTCCTTTAACCTTATTTGCTAGCTACCTTGACAACCGATCTCAAACAACTATCATTAACGGTATTTCATCTGGGATCGGTCAGATTGTGTCTGGTGTGCCACAGGGCTCCGTTCTAGGACCAACGTTGTTCTTATTATATATTAATGATATCGTCAACCTTCATCCAGCAGACAACATTATAATCTATGCAGACGATACTAACGTATTTTTTTCAGGGCAAGATAGTAATATTTTGCAAGCAGCCTCCAATAGTTGGTTATCCCAATTGTCTGTTTGGTTAAAATCAAATAGGTTAGAACTTAATGTCAGGAAAACAAAGTACATACTGTTTAGAGCCAAAAATAAGGAAGTTCCGAACAACTTCCAAATTCACTTCGAGCAAGCTCCTATAACTCGTGTCAGCTCTACAATGTTCCTTGGAGTCATTTTTGAAGAACATTTACTCTGGACAGATCGTGTAAACTACGTTTGCACTAAAATGGCTCGCTCTGTTGGTATCCTAAATAAATTTCGCACAATACTGCCTCAAAAATTCAAACTACAAATTTATTTCTCTCTAGTCTTTTCGCATGTACAATATTGTTTGTTGATCTGGGGAACGACTACCTCAACCAATTTTGTGAAAGTACTTACTTTACAAAAAAGAGCTGTACGAGCGATTGATAACTTACATTACAGTGAGAGCATGGGTCCTTCCTTCCTCAACCATAGACTGCTAACCATCACGGCCGCTTACCACAAGAAGCTTGCTGTTTATATCAGAAACCTTATGAAAGGAAACTGGCAGACTTTCGAGAGCACATATTTAATTGCCCAAACAGCATACAGTCTTAGGCACCCTCAATACCATGCACCAAAATCTCGTACAAACTATGGGTTCCAAAAACTAACTCACATAATTCTTCATAATTAAACACGTACCCATACTTAACAGAATTGTCACTACAAAATATGTCCGAGGGCTGCTTTGCTGAATTGATGCCCGTTCAGCTGCCTGTATAGCAACACTCAGGCCAACAGACTATCAGTTTGAAAGCCTGTGAAACACTCATGTGGCAGAGGCATTGTTTTATTTACAATTAAAAGTGTGATTCTGGTTTCTAGGATTTAACAGCTTTAAGCTATGAAGAATGACGTAGCGGAAGACTCCAGATTAATTTAGACCACATGGGGTTGTTTAACATGCACTGATATTACAGAGCACAAGCGCATTCTGCACTGCTCCATTTCACCACAGACAGGATGTAACCTGGGCCCTCGGCTCAGCAGCTCAGCGGCTCAGCCACTGCGACAGGCTAACAATTCAAACTGAACTAAATGTAAACAGCTGGATGAGTTGGTTCTGAATTTGCATTATGAAACACTGTCTCAGTGCACAACAAACATGGATGAGGAAAGAGCACACAACGCAAAGCATCAATAGACCTTATGCGAAATGCACTGCCATCTAGCGGTCGCCGCGCGCGATCCGCCATGTTGGAGGATAGCCGCCTGATTCACAGCACGTACTGGTACACGCTCGTCGCACGCGCTTTAGTTTCACCGTCCTCAGTATGCCCACATATTGCTTAGTGCCTTGCTGTACGCAGAAGGGTCACAAAGACGCCCAGGGAAAAAAAAGGCAAGAGGGCTTGATTTGAGCGCATTTCTATTTTTGAACTGCGATCCCCGACATCGGCGACACAACTGTTGCAGTACCGTCGCTACATGTCGAGACGTCGCGAAACACATTTCGTTATCGCCATGTAGCAAATGAAATTAGAAATAAGCTTTGTAGGCACGAAGAAAATATCACACAAAAGTAGTTTTTCTCCTGCGATTGCCCTGAAGTGCTGCGATTATCGGCCTCACAATAGAGTAATCGTGATCAGCTGTTCAGTGGTACCGGTCGCGCTTTGTGAGAACCGTCGCTCCTAGCGTTATCCGCCGCAGCGATTTCACGTGTTAGTTTTTAGTGCGAATATTTGTTTCGACGGAAACACCAGCAAGGGTCAAGTGCCCGTGGCACGGAACGTCAGTCAGTCAATCGTTTCAGTTAGACCAGGGAAAGGTGCCTATTTTGTGGAGCGACGGCTTGATTGCATGTAGCGATTTCACTTAACCGACCGGTTTCCACGAAACCTTGTTTTGTGTAAAAAAAAAAGAAAGGACCGTAAGGGAAGCCGCTCAAGCGGTACCATAGTTCCAACTAGTAGCGGGAATGCATAACGCATGTAGAATCCTCCAAAAATCTCAGTGCACAACGACTTGCTCGTCGTGGTAAAGCCATAGACACTGCTGCATTCACGGGCTACGTGTTTTTAACGGCGATAGTCCAAGAATGGTAAACAGTTGTGTAGTGGGGTCGTGCGAGGACCTAGGGGTCTATATGCCCGGTAATAAAAATAACGTGTTTTCTTTCTCTGGCTAGGGCACTAGAGCAAACTAGGGGCTCTGGGCGCTAGAGCACTAGGGCAAACAAACAAATGCTGTATGAACTTTTCAAGGAAAATGAAAAGCGTCGCATGTTGACAGGCCACTTTTTTCGACACTGCCAACATGAGCGTGAAGTTTGCTATCGTTCGCTTTTGGTGTCGACGCAACACACCGAAAACACCACCACAACAGCAGCAATTCAAGCGGCATGCCCGTTCGCAAAAAGTATCCAATCAAATAAAAACTGACTCAAACTAGACTGAAATGCGCACATTTTTAGCCGTAAACGAAAATTACACTTGCTTCGTACATTTCTTGGTGTTCAGCGCCGGCAAACTGACATAGGACTCCGTGAAAAACTTCTATCTCCCTACCCGGTGGCGTTCGGAAAGTGTTTTGGACGCGTAGTAAGTGTCTGCGAAGTCGCTTGGAAACTTGGGCAGCAGAAACAGGTCGACTGACCATTAAGTCATGTTTACAGGCTCAAGTGACAGGAAATAAGATTTTCGAGCCAGCACAGCAGTAAGGAAGCTGACGCAGGGCACGCCTAAATCCAGAGAGCAGAGGCGGAACGAGCTTCAGTCATCCTCCAACATGACGGATTTCCGCTGGTTCTTCTTTTCTCCGATAGATGGCAGCAATTTTGCATAAGGTCTATTGATGTCTGGCATTTGTATTGTGTGCTCTTTCCTTGTCTGTGCTTTTTGTGTGCCAAAAAATGTTTCATAATGCAAAAAAAAAATTACCATACTAAACCTTTCTGTACTAAATATTATTAAGCATACTGAGTGCAGCACTAATTCTGGGAACTACAGGTCTTCAAAAACAAGGCACTAATGAGTTTCAGAAGTAGTTCATCAGCTTACAAGTGCAATAGCTAACAGTTCATTCTGCTCCTCTTTTTGACAGCTGGCTAAGCGGTGGCTATCAACATGTCTTCTTAGTCGTAATTTAGCCATGCAGAGGTGCAGACTCACAGAATCTAGCAAAGAGGCCTTTACAATCGCTGATGAAGCTACCATCAATATGTCTGCAATAAGACTACTTATGGCAAGTGGTAACGACGACCGCTGGGCAACGCATCCACTCCCCCGGGAGCTGGCTCGGCCTCAGCTTTTGCGAGCCGCGTCACCTCCGAGCTCCTGGCCACAGGCCAGTAGCACTCTTCTTTTGTCTCTGTGAGCCATCCGACAGGAATGACTGCAAGGCAGTCGTCCTCAAGAGGAAACTTCACCACAGCGAATGGTTTTGACATGCTGCACAGAGGAAACACGACAAAAGATTAATGGGGAAACATGGATTTTTACCAGACACTGTCTGTGCCATACTCTACTGGCACTTGCCTGTTTGGGTGCCGAAAACTTCACACTACCATGACAACTGAGAGGTACTCTTACAACCATCTCGTTCTACTTCGCAACGCACTTCTGAACTTTCATGAGTTGAGAGTTACAAGTGTCACAAGCGCCTGCAATTTGGGACTTATTTAAACAATATTTCTGTGCCTGCTGTCATGTGAACCAAATAACAGCCAGCAATAGTGGCGTGCAACTTCACTGCATTGAACATCAAACTGAGTGCAGTCTACCAGGAGCATAGTGATGAAAAAAGAAACCAGTAAAACGCAAGATTGACCAAATGAGGAAGAGAGAAAACAAGCGCGTTCAATTAGCGAGCTCGAAACTAGCACTCGCTATATGTAGAGTCACACTGATCTTAGACTTTGTAATATAAGGCTCTCAGTAGCGGGAAGGGACACACATAAAAGAAAAGTACTCTCAATTTTTTTTCTGTAACCGATCACTGGCAGGAGCAGCATTACTTCTGGCAGTACAGAAGAACTGTGTTCATTCATCCTGTTCTTGTCACATTTCTCTCATCGCACGGAGACTCGCAACGCAACAATGTCAACACTGCCATGGAAGCATTTGTCAATCAAGCACAAGGCATGCAGGCTGCGACTCTATGACGTCTGACATGCATGCCTGAACCAAGCGATTAGCCTCACAAAAGCAAAAATTGGCGATGAAAAACACTCAACTGCATCGCACGTGGCAACTGGTTGGTCACGGGGGGCGCCGCAGAGAACGGCTCCGGAAATTTCGACCACCTGGGGTTCTTTAGAGTGCACCGATATCGCGCACAGTACACGGGCCTCTAGAATTTCGCCTCCATCGAAATTCGACCGCCGCAGCCGGGATCGAACCCGCGTATTTCGAGTCAGCAGCCGAGCGCCGTAACCACGTGACGACTGTCATTGCGATCATGATCATAATATCTATACACGTACATAAATGTACGATGTGCCGTGAGAAACAAACCCTCTCAGAAGCAATGCGCCAACAAGATTTGCCGGGATAGTGCGTTCACCCTGATGAAGGAACACACAAACACACACGACATTTAGAAGCGCTTCCCTTCGTGTACGTGTGTGTTACTTCATATTACCCCAACCCTTACACGCAGTTACACCTTGCAATGCGCCGCTGAGTTAATCAAAAGACAACTGCTGACAGATGCCTACAGACAAGTTAGATAAAGGGGCGACACACGAGGCGTGCTCATTGTCCTCACTCTTGACAAGTTCACAAGTAAATATTAGCTGACAACTAACGTGAAAGGGAAAAAAGGACAGAATGTATACTTACGCAAGCAGTGCCTCCTGGTTCCCCTCGGTGACTCACGCGTGCCGCCACCAAACTTCAAAAAGCTTGAAGAAATAAAAATTCACAAGCGCGCGCTTTGCTGCCAAACGTCCAAACGAAAAATGACCACAAGCTATGGATTGGGATTGGCTTGGAACGCACGTGGGAGCGAGAGCGGATGCCTACGTTTATGCGTAAAGCGGTGGATAAATACACGTTTAGTTTCGAAAAATTTCTTTGAAGCTTAGTGTTGACAAAACCGCCAAGAATAATTTTTATCAATTTTTTACACTTCAATTTATTAATGAGCAAAACATCTTATTTTACGCGACAGCTAAGATGGAATGGCATGGCTACTTTTGACTACTTTCAGCTCAAGTTTTGGCTCCTTTTAAAATGTTCCCAACGGCAACCCTGCCCGCGAGTCATGCCGCGAGTGCTCGCGCTTGTTTTTCTTTTGTGGGTGGAGGTGTTGGTCGTACTGCCTGTCTGCTGTCCCTTTGTGCGGCTGTTGCGGTCCTCGTCTTTCACCGCAAAGCTTCTGCATTTCGCCATGAATGCAAAGCAACGCAAGTACCGTATCGTTGAAAAAGAATGCCGTGAGATCTTGCAAGATCTCGGTATTTCACAACGGCCGGTCGCATCTACGTCTTCAAGCTTGGATCAAGGCGGCAGGAAACGATCGCACTCCGAAACATCAGTCGACGTACGCACCCCCCAACTCTTGCTACCGTCCGAAGCAACCACGCGACGCAGAAGCGAAGTGCGCGCTGAAGACGCGTGATTGAAATCTATGACCGTAATCAATATGAAGACGATTAACCGATAGCGATTAATACGTCCCTATCGAAAAATCTCGTATATATGTGTCATATGTGTCTGGTTCATACGAGATTATGGAATATCTCGTATGTGTCATATGTGTCTGGTTTACAATTTTTGGGAAAGGAAAGGGAAGGGCTGGGGTGGAATTATAAGGCAATTAACAATAAAATAGCTTCCATGTAAGTTAGTAAGCTAAAGAAAGTAAAAAAAAACTCGGACGCGAAAAAAAAAACAACGCGCCGTTCCGGATTCGAACCAACCACCTAGAGATCTACAGCTTACTACACTACCCACTACACCACTGTTGGCATGGCAAAAACTGCTTTACATTTCGATGACAAGACTTATGTTATGCTTCCCACTATAGAATTCGACGGTTAGGTGCGAGGACAAATGTTTATTTTTAAGGTATAAGGAGCTGAACTACAGCCGATTGCACTTCCACTGATTTTGTGGATCTTGATGTGCTCTGTGATAAGCACTGAAAGATCTGATATTTGTATGTATTTTAATTTTCACAGCGCCTGCACCATTGATCGTAGTACTCTCAATGCGCACATATTGTTAACTACAGTCGGAGCTCTTGCATGAAAATACCTGGCGTTATTAGCTCAACTAAGCCCAGAAGGCAACATTTGCCTTCTGGCTGAACGTTTGTCCAAGCACATTGGAAACGCCTAACGTCATACTGTTTGGATAGCCGCGGTTTACAACAGGAGGGCACAAGCAGAGAATCAAGGAGAAAAATATTTGAAACAGGCCAAGAGTTTTTTTTATGCGTTGGTTGGGCACTTGTTAATCGCTTGTTCATCCCTTCTTTTCCGCGTGTTTCAAACAGCAAGGCCCACTCTATGAGAGGCACTCATCAGCGGCTATGTGTTTCGCACGAGATTGATGTAAGCTGATACGGTGCATATCGGAGCTCTTGTGTACGCACGAGTGTCGCGTGTCAGTTAAGGTATGCCACATATGTAATCCATACAAGTCACCTTTCCGTAGCGTGTGAACTACTATATATGCAGCAGATGTGTTCATCTGTGACATTTGTGACGCGTATGAGCTCGTACGCAGCCTATACGCGTTCATACGAGACACATTAATTTGTGACACACATGAACTCGTATGAAGTATATGTGCTGATACGAGGCGCATTTGTCGACACATGGCTCATATGGTGCCGATATGAGTCAAACGAGGCACATATGAACTCGTATGAAGCCTATATGTGTTCATATGAGGCACATATACTGACACATATAACTCATATGGGCTGCATACGAGGCAAAGGGAGAGAACGAGTACCGTGGAGGCGCAATGCCTTCGCATTCTTCCAATTCGAGTTCCCGCAGACGATGTAACGTTATCTCTTATATAAGCGCATGGTCAGCGCTGTCCTATCATGGAGCAAACGCACGTTACTGTTTACCCATTCCTGCTTTAATGGAGTGCTCGACACGTTGCGCCATGCATATATGTTTTGGTGCTGTTCTGCAGGTATACCGCATTAACTGCGACGCCCAAGCACATCAAGGTACAGCGTATTTAACGTTAGAGTCGAGAAGTTATTTTTATAAAATGCTATTTATAGTTTTTGAAATTCAGGCCTGAAAATCGGTGCTGCATATATGTTTCTCCGACTCGCATTCTTTCATTGCACGACTGGACTTTTTACATTTACACAGAACGAAGACCACAACCTTAAAGGGGGAAATAATCGCATGCATGCATGCAACTTTGCATATTTTAGTTTAAAAAAATGAGATTTAAAAAATCTCACAGGAGGTTATGCGGGTTTTTACAAAGATATCATTATCTACGCCCCGGACTATATATGCTTATAAATAATTAACAATGTGCGAGCTATATATATATATATATATATATATCGCGCCTATCGCCGCAATTGAGAAAACTAAGAAGTCACAATAGCAACTGCATGATGCTCCATAGCAGTCGGCACTTCAAAGTTGCGTTGCTATTGCAGGAATTGGCCAGCTTCTAAATATGGCAAAGTCAATGCAGGGGAAACATTCGAGAAAGTGGTCCAATACTGCCAACTTCTAAAAATGGCTGAGCCAAGGCGGGTGAAACGTCCGAGAAATTGGTCCAATACTACCAACTTCTAAAAATGGCTGAGCCAAGGCGGGGAAAACGTCTGAGAAACTGGTCCAATACTGCCAACTTCTAAAAATGGCTGAGCCAAGGCTGGGAGAACGTCTGAGAAACTGGTCCAATACTGCCAACTTCTAAAAATGGCTGAGCCAAGGCTGGGAGAACAGAGGCAACGCGGGGCCTTCACAGGGCTGTCGTTTGCCAACTCAGATCCTACATTGGACCGATGTCATGTGCTGTTTGGGACCCTCCGAGAGTCGACACATTATTTTGCCCAGCCAGGTGTTTCTGGCGCGAAGACTGTGGGCCCCGAAATTGTCGCACAGCTGCTGGACTGGTTGCGTTCCAATCTGCGAGCAATCAATAATCCGACTGCTATTTACAACCTGCGCCAGGCAGCCGTCAGGAGACGAAATGTCAAATAACGCATACATGGGCGTCTATAGGAGCCAGCCGGCCCTGCGAGTCAGGGTCGTATTCGCTTGCAGGTTCGGACCCGAAGGTTGAGAACACGCTCTTTCCGGCCATATGCTATCACGTTCTTGCCGTCTAATGTAATTAAGCGGTCATTGTCTCCCCTCTAGAAATTGTCGTAAACGAAAGGACGACAGAATAGGAAGTGTTTATTTACTGTTCCCAGAAACGCGGTTTAGAGGATCTCAGTTTTTAGGGTGCTGGAATATGTTCACAAAGACAGCCCATTTCTTAGAACAGAAGTATAATTTGTACGGAGGAATATCACATCTGCGTATGTAAAATTTTAATACATTCGCAAAATGTTAAAATGGCACACATATTTTGTCCCGTATTTGAAACGTACTCGAAACATGCTTTAGGTGGGGTACATATTTTCATCAAATTTTAAGGATACATTTTGAATACTAAGCAAGAAATTTCAGGAACCTTTTTCGTGCGTAGTTTCACAGCATTGATGAAGAAAATTATCTTTAAAATGCAATATAATTATTCCGTCGTAAATTCAAAACGCATTAATTTTCCCTAAGGAATGTTGTTCTTCTCTTCTTTTCACTCTCTGAGTCCTCGGAAACAGTGGCCATTGCGTGATGTTCAATACACCTCCGCCTACTTCCTCGGCAGCGTATTGTTCCCAACTGGTTGCGAATGCTGGCACGCGTAGGGAGATTATTGACGCCTGATAACCGGCTATGCTTGGTGGGCCTTCTGCCAGCTCGGTAACCGTCACAATCACAGAGAGGAATGGGCTCGTCCGATTGAGCAGGCATCGGAAACTGAGCATTGCTGACCTGTGCTTGGGCGACATGAGCACTGCCGAAGTGTGCAGTGCCAAATGAAGCACTGCCGACCTGTGCACTGCTTAACTGCTCAGCGGCAATGTGTGAAGCAGCTGCCGAGATTCGTGCTCCCTTCGCTTCCTTAGGTGCCCTCACCTCAAGGCCTATGCTCAAACCTGCTCCATGTGGCGGAAAATGCGGCCAACTCTTGCTTTCGGGAACCGTGTCCTCATAGCTGTCCAAAAGTGGTGTTCCATCCAGGTCCTCTTCATCCGACGTCTCCATAGTCTCTGCAAGGTTTGATGCTGCTGCTGCAGGTGCTCGCTGGTATAGTGACCCCTTGGATTCTCGCTGCGCAGGCCCGGCAACAGCGGAATCGGCTGCAGTGGGTGATTGCAGGCGCCTGGCAGCCTCTTGAATCAAGAACCCTGGAAGGACCGCCTTGCGCTCGGGGGAAGATGTCTGACCAGGTACGGGTCCCGGCGCCTTGTTCCCACCTAAATCCTGGTCGGCACTTCTGGGCTGCACGCTGGGAGCAGCCTGCAAACTAGGAGCGATCTGCAAACTGGGACCAGGCTGCTTTGGTGTCGGCTGTGGAAAGCGAACCGTTCCCGGAGTGCTGTCCTGAAGATCAGTGTCTGAGTTGTCGCTGTCCGTGGGTGGCATGAACTGGCTGGATCGGACATCAGACATTTCTGTCTCCCTTGATTCGCTTGCCTCATCTTCGCCACTTGCCTGTTCCCAAGGCTGAGACAGCATGGATGAGCCTCCTACGCTCTGGCCAGTGTTGTCAAGGTCAGGGCCAGCTTGCGAACACTTCAAAAGCGACATGGCAAGTCTGAGCTTCCTAACTGATTGATATAGTGTTGGCTGGAAGACCCCACTGAGTTCTGTTGGCTTCGGGCAGGTGCTGGCATGCTGTTCCCCGGAGCCCCTTTGATGAACATCCGGCTTGGCAACAACAGGTGGGAGGTCCACGGGTCGCCGCTTCAGGATGGAGGCCACTTCGCTTGTTGATGCGTGCGCCGCAGGGTTTGTCCGGCATGGATAGCCCTCCCGCAGGGTTACGGGAGGCGGGCACAGGATCGATACTCCACCCTCCTCTAGACGAATTGTTGAGGTGTAGTGGCTGACTGCCGGTTTAGACACTGAGGCACACGATTCACCCTCAGCCACCCTGTCGAGAGGATATGACACGGCAGATGGCATTGAGGCCTCCGCAGCATCCATGGTGGCGCTCACAGCAGCCAGGCGGGGCGTGGTGGCCTTGCGAGGCACACGAGTGGGCACTATCACTGGTTCACCTGACGGGTTTCGCCTGCGTGCCGCTGCATTCAGCTGCGATGCTGGCAGTGGCATAGACCGCATGAAGCTGTGCACAAACTCCAGCGTGGCGGATACCTCCTGCCGCACCTCGGGAAGGTATGACCGCAGCATTCTGCCCTCCCGAATTAACTCCTGAAAACAGCCGGTCAGCGGCATGGCAGCATGGTGATGTCCGCACTGGAGAAAGTACAGCGCAATGTGGCGCATCCAGGTGGGCTCGGCCTGATCGGGGACAAGACTGACCAGCCGCTCTTCGTCCGCGGCAGACGAGAGCACATGCAGAAGCAGCTCCAGCTGCTCACGGGTTTCCGGCAGTTTCAATTTTCTGGCGGGTGCTATAATGCATCCTAGTAGCTGCTCCAGGCTGGAAAAGTGACCGTGCCTCCGGATCAGCTCAAGGATGTCGATGACATGACGGTTGGACAGGAGCACGTCCATACGCACGGTCTTGTGCTCGCGCGCGGGGGCCATTTGCAGGTTATCGAGGCAGCGCAGGACCAGCTGGGCCTGGCACTGGAGCAGCATTTGCATGGTGAGGTCCCACAGAGCGTCCAGAAGCGGTAGCAGTTCGATACTGACCTGCTTCTCCATCTGAGGCATGCTGGCCACCTTTTCCTGATGGTTGCCATTATAGAGGCTCCAGATTCCCCGGTAAAGGCGCCGCACGTCAGTGCTCAGGACAGAAGCAGACGTGAAGGGCTCCAGCTTTTCCTTGACCGGTGGATAGCCGTTCAAAAGGAGGGCGGAGATGCGTAGCAGGAGGCAGAAGGTGGCGACCTCAGGGCCCCAATGCTCGAGACCATGTATGAGATAGATGTTGGCGGCGCTTTGTTTGCTTGGTGGCGGGTAGCACACTCGCAGGGGACGGCCAGGATCGGCTGCATCTAGGAGGGCCGGCTTTACCAGCACGTTGTCCTCCAGCAGTTTTCTTCTCTGGTCACCCGCCTGCTGGCACCAGTTGTGGAGGGTGGTGTACGGGTAGGCCAGGCAGCCGTCGCTCGCCCGGTGGTCTGGGAGCTCCCCGGACTGCAGCAGAAGGAGCAGCACCGACAGGTGGCCGAACAGGAGGCCCACTATGTCGTGCCTCACAGCCACCAGCCCTGACTTCGTCCTCTGCATGCCCTGGGCTTCCCCCAGCAGCCGCTGCAAGCTGCGTAGCCACTTAAAATGATTCAGGATGCGCTGACCGGTCGTCACGTTGTCCTGACCAGAGCAGTCAAGCAGCAGCTCATGAAGTCCTGTAGCAGCGCTATCTCTGGGCGATGGGAGCCTGCGAGGAAGACGATGTGACACGAGCAGCGTGGCAGAAAGGCTCGGGCTCCGAGTCGGCTCGAGATCAGAATAAATTATTGCGGCTGGTTTAGCATTGCGCGAAATATTTTCCGAAAGCAGTTTTTTGCAGGTGGACACCACTGCCAGGTGCAGGTGGCCACAAAAGCTTTCGGAACGCCGAAGCCCTGGAAAAACGTCAAGTTCCCAACCGGCTAGGAGCGCAGCCAGGCACTGAGGGGTGCATTGCGCAAATCGCACTTGAAACTATAAAGCACACCGCTCAGTTCCCGGCTGCATGCTTACTCTGCGCAGTAATTAGGCTTTGTGGCATTATTCGTGTTCCCAAACTTTTGTAGGCACCTGTACCTCAGATTGCGATTGAGCCGAGCTTCGAGTTGTCCAAGGGTTGTTCAAGTGTAATTGGCTTCGGCAGTATCTGCTACAAATGCGAATCGTCGCATTGTTTTTATTGCTCCTCGAAAACGAGCGTCGAAAATCACCGTCGTAACGAACAAGTGCGGAATAGGACGCTTCCGTTTGAAGCAGTGGTCCAGGCTGTATTCCTCACTTGAGTTGCGACTGGACAAAAGTCTTCTAATTTCCCAAGCACTTTGGGTGGCATCGTTCGCACTCGGTACGAATCAGGGTGCGGAAGCACCCTATGGAATCTCTGAACATCGTCCAATACAGCCAGTGGGTAACATATAAAGTTCATAAAGAACTGAGAGGATAGAGACCAGTTGACGAAAGAAATTGTAGCGCCACCCTTTTGTGACGCCATCTGTTGAGCGCGGACGTTTGGGTGACCACACGAGGCAACACGACAAAGGACGCATAGGCGAGCCGCGGGTAAACGGCGCTATTGAAAGGCTGCACGACGTCGTAATAAAAGACATACTCTTCAGTGATGAGTTTATTATCCTTAGACTTTTAGAGAGGCCGTTCTATCCACTGCTATGGGTTTCCTTTTGCCGGCCCCTTGTCCATTACCGGGGAAAATGCGTCCTGTGAATACAAGAGCTTCGCAGACGATTTTTCCAAACAATGTTTGGTTAAAACTTACCGAAACAATGAGGCACGGTTCAATATTCCTGCGAGCATTGCTACAAACAGTTCATCTGCATGCCTGCTCTTTGCTCGATAATGGTGGAATACTTGTATAGCCAGGAGGTCTGATATGGTTTTGTCAAGGAAACTTCTCAAACCCTCCGAGAGAGGCACTTGTTGCCAGCGACGAACTACAAACGTGCGTGGCAGCGATAATAGGAAACCCGGGGAAAATGATAATTCGGGGAACCTAGACAAAGCGTTACTCACTTATACGTATAGAAGTCGAGCTGCAAATGCGAGCCGATTCCAACGACCAAAATGGGCTCATGGCGGATCGCCCCACTCGACCAAGTTCATTGACTTCTGTCGGTCACACTGCAAGCCACCGCACTTTCTCAGCGCGGCAACATATATCGCTGCCGATGACGTGTAAACACAGATAATCAACGCTGTAGCTTCGAGCAGCACTTGTCCCTGTTGCGTGGCCGAGCAGGAGCGCTGGCACAAGGTTTCACTCGGTCGGTTCTGTGGTTACTGCGGTAGCTACAGGCCTTTAACCACCGTGGGTTCGAGTGTCGCGCCAGCCGAGACCCCCCTCAGCCATCACTACACATATTCTGAGGGCCAACGCTCCCACGCACGCATCCTCTGTAGGGAGGAGAGCGACAGAGTGACTCGCAGCAAGAAAACAGGCTTCCATGTCCGCAAGGGAGGCGTTTATTCACGCCATCCTCCAGAGACACACACACTCCATCGCCCTGTCTTGAATGCTCCAAGCACACCTGGGTGTTCCCATAAAACGGCCACTGAATGCTAAACGTATTGCAATGGCCACGCAGTTAGGTCGGCCGTTTCAAATGCAGTACAGAGGGCAAAACGCATGTCTAGAACACGCTCTGAGCGTGTTTTGGGCTTAGCACGCGATAACTAGCGATAAGATTCGGTTAAAAATGGTCTGGATGTAAACATGTGCAGTTAAACTCATAGAATTTAATCGTCACTTTTTGCCTTCTTGGTCGCTGCGGCTTTGGGAGATCCGGAACACACAGTTTGGTTGTTCTAGGCATGCGTTTTGCCCTCTGTACATACTCGTGCTTGTACTTGCCTCGTCTTTCGTCCTGTGCACCGCGGCAATCCATATTTGACGCTGGGGCCCTATTCTCCATAATTCGCCTTTTTGCTCAAATTGTGACGTATGCCTGGAGTGTACAGGGTCGTCCAAAATATGTGCGAACACGGCACGGCGTGGCCGCGCTCCGCGGCGCGCATCAAAGCTACGCGGCGCAAGCGCACATGGGGCCCGGAGGCGGTGCTTCGTGTTGTCGTCTGCTACGCGTCGCCGTCTGCGGCCACACCGGGTGCCCTGATGCACCGCCGAGCGCGGGCACGCTGAGCCGTGTTCGGACATATTTTGGACGACCCTGTACACTCCAGGCGGAGCCCGGTTACGCAACCACCGAATCTCAGTGCGTAAAACGAAAAAAATTGGGAAAAAAAATTGCTGAGGCTCAGCTTGGCTAAGCCTGGGGAATGCGAAGCATATTAGTGGCTAGGCTTGGTAATACATGGCTTTCCTTGGTTGAATACTTGGTCATTTTAATACAACCACTAGAAGCCTTCGTCGTGGGGGAAGACAACGGCAGGGCTACAGCGGAACGCCGACTAACCCCGAGACGCGCGTTGGGTGAGCGCCTGGATTGCCACGGAAGCCTGCGTTCAAAGGGCAAGGCATCGCGTCGAACGGGTGGTGGCGTTCCTCCCTTCCTTTACGGTGCAGTTCGGGTGTCCACCGAGATGGCAGAGAATTACTGCGCCATTTCCTTTCCTCAAGAAACCTTGGGTTCAAATGGCAAGGCATCGCGCTGAACGGGTGGTGGCGTTCCTCTCTTCCTGTACGGTGCGGTTCGGGTGTCCTCCGAGATGACATTAGGCCCGTAAACATTTCATGCTTACTGTACTTTCGGTTACGGGAGAGGCAGAGATTTTTGTCCTGATCGTTTGGAAGTCAATAAACTTCTCTTTATAGTATGAGACACAAGGACATTCAAGTGGTTGTATTAGAAACAACGCTCTTCCAGCCGGTGCTCTCGTTCTTCGGAGGATTCCATGGCGCGCCTTTGTCGTCTATAGGCATTCCGACGCTCCAAACGCTCCGACGCTCCAAACATACTACTACACTCACTACCGTCCACACTGATTGAAGCACAGTTTAACTCTTGCACCAGAGTCGATACACCACTGTCCGCACTGGTTGAAACACAGTTCGACGGCGCGAGGTGGAGGCCGGCTCTCTGATCCGATGTCACGTGGTGTGACGTCACGGTGTCACGTGGTGTGACGGCTAGGGGTCCCGCGGCGACGGCGAGAGGTGGAGGCCGGCTCTCTCATCCGATGTCACGTGATGTGACGTCACGGTGTCACGTGGTGTGACGTCACGGTGCCACGTGGTGTGACGTCACGATGTCACGGGGGGGTCCCACGGCGACGGCGTGAGTGGTAGCTCTAGCAATATGCTTCGCATAAAAAACTGACGGAAATAAATAGCGTCGTATGCTACTACTGGCGCCAAGTCCGAAAAAGTATGCCGCTCCGAGAGGTTGCGCTCAGCCTCTGCGTTATAATCTTCGACGCTCACGCGTCGAGCGGCAGGGCGAGGAGGTGAAATAAGTTACGGTCTCTTGCGTATCATGACAGATGCTGTCGGACGTCCACCAGAAGCTATGGACAGACTGCGCGGTGTTAGTCAACGCGGAAGGATTGCAAGCCGCTTTTAAAGGATTCAGAGTTCGATGCACTGGTGCGAGCGAGGGCGCAACGTAGACAACTTTTCAGTCGAGGTGAGGTGACGCGTACCTGCGAGACGCGAGCAGCGTCATACAGACTCGTGTGTAAACACACGCACGCGCACACGCACGCGCACGCGCGCGCGCACACACACACACACACACACACACACACACACACACACACACACACACACACACACACACACACACACACACACACACACACACACACACGCACACGCGCACGCACGCACGCACGCGCACACACACGCACACGCGCACGCGCACGCGCGCGCACACACACACGCACGCACACACGCACACGCACACGCACACACGCACACACACACGCACACGCACAGAAAAACGCGCGCACACACACGCAGGAACACAAATTCCAGTCGTGCATGTTATAGAAGCATTCACTCTCACTGAAATATTAGGGCGACTAAGCACGCAAAGACCCCGCCATGCAGTTATGTCGACAGTCAGCTAGTCGCTAGAAACCTCAGCTGTAAATTAATAATGCTATAGACGCATGCTGCTTACTGAAGTAAGCGACAGAGATGGCACAGCACTTTCTGTCAGTCGGCGAAGATGGCCTGTCGCAGTCTTCAAGTCCTCTGCACGGAAATGCAGGGCGCATGCAAAATGCAGGGCGCAGTCTGTCTTCTCTTTACATGCTTTTTATTTTTTATGACTGGGCTTCAAGGTTCTCGCGGACGCTCCCTCAGTATTTTTTTATCCATGCTTGGGAGGGCCGTGTCTCGAATCGGGGCCATCTCCTGTTCTCCCGTAGACAGAAAGCTTCTCGCGGTCTATACAAGGCGCCGGATGTAATCTCAGACAACCTTATGGCGCTCTTGTGGCTCTGCTGTTTGAATTCCTTTTCATCGCGCTTTTACCTGAGTGGTAAGGAAAAGTCTAGTGTCGCTCTATAATGTTTCACGGACGACTGTTGCGTCCTTTTGCTTCGACCAAAGTAAAAGCGTGACGAAAAGAAATGCGAACACTGGAGCGCCTAGGCTCCGCTCTGTTCGCTTTTCATTCCATCGCCCCTGTACGTGAGAGCCGGATTTTTACGTTGCGGTCTTTGCGTAGCTTGCGTACGTAGCGCTGACAACATGGCGGCGCCCTTCCCGCCCGCTTCACAGCGATAACAGCTTCGTTGCTAATCCCTCGATGCGATATCCCCATTTAAACTGTTGTATTCGCCTTCATTTTGCCAATTCTTGCCCTCGCAAAAAGTTTCAAGTGACAAATATATTTTGTATAGAAGGACGATTTTCCAGCTGTTAAGCTTGACGAAGCAGCATTTGTCGTCGTCTTGCAAGGCTCTTCTGCCTAACAATGCTACGACGCAAATGGACTGGCTTGGTTTTGACTCGTGTTGTATTAGAGTGGCTAAAGCAGCGTCTGTATCTGTTTGTAGGCGTCTGTATCTCTTTGTAACTATAAGGGTTCCAAATGACATGTGCGTTGGCTACGTAGACTTGTCACGTTTGCGGACATGAAGCCTGTACGTGCGGAAAACTAAAACTGCCTAATGTGTGCGCGTGAATCTGCGTGCGTGTGCTTGGTTTGGTTTATGGTTTGTGGGGTTTAACGTCCAAACGCGACTCAGGCTATCAGAGACGCCGTAATGAAGGGCTCCAGAAATTTCGACCACCGCGGTTTCTTTAACGTGCACTGACATAGCACAGTGCACGGGCGTCTAGAATTTCGCCTCCACCGAAATTTGACCACCGCGGCCAAAAAAAGAGTTTGCTTTGCGCATCTTCCCGAACGTCCGTTTTCGGGCTTTCATAGGGCGAGATGTAATTTCTGATGTAGAACTGGAAAGGTTTTCCGCCTGTGATGCGTCAAGTCGTGTCCTACTTTGTACGTTCACCGTCTTAGCGGCTGATTTATTTCACCCAATTCTTGTACAATTCTACGTTCTACGGGTTGGTATTGTCAAGGTATCGAGGGCCTTCCGCGCCCCCACCGTTGTCTCGCATTGGCGCAAGCGCGGCGACGACGGCAGTGCCATTCACCTCCGGTTGCGGTGGCCAGCAAACTCGTCAAAGCGGCAAGGAGCCACCCACTCAGTCTTTATCCCACCTTGGAACACAGCTGTACCGGCGAGGGGATCAGCCGCGGTGGCTCAGTGGTTATGGTACTCGGCTACTAACCAGAAAGACGTCGGTTCGATCCCGGCCGCGTCGGCCGAATTTTGATGGAGGTGAAATTCTATAGCGGCGGCAGGCGCTAGCAGGAAACCGGTAAAGCGGACTTTCTGCGCTGCTATTAGTTCTTGTCAGTTGCTCTTCCGGTCTCACCGGGTGCCATAAGTCAATATCTGGTGTGCCCCGTTCGGCGGCAGCGAGCGTATTTAATCGGCGCCATGCGTCGAGTGCGAATGTCGGGCGATAATTGCTGGCCTGCAGTCATTGTTTTGTTGGCATAAGCTGGGATTCTGATTCCCTGCAGTATCTTGGGGTTACCTTTATCAGGTCCGGATTAATAGGCCTTACTGGGAGTCACAAATTCTCTCCGTGAGCCGCCAAACGCAGGCATGAATGGGTCGGGAGCTCTCGAGTTTTGTTCGGGCACAAGTTTGCAGCATATTGGTTGCGAGATTGTCTATGGGTTGCAAGAGATGCACTGTGAAAGGGAGAAGCTACAGGCGCTGCACCGACTTTTCGAGACCTTTATTGTATAGCGCTCTTCATGGGAGCCATTGCGTAGAGGCAATTCGTGACTTGCTCTCGGGGCTGAAGGTTGCCGGCCTTGTTCACTTGTTTGTGCAGGAGCTCATTGCACGGTTTTTCTTCTTCAAAACTGCAAGCCACCTCTTCCTACTAGCAATGCTTAGAAGGCGAGGGAATTTTCGTCTGCCTTATTTATTTGCTTCGACAGGTCATGGCCGTGAGGCAGTTTTGTGGAGTGTCCTGCGGGCGGTTGCTGATAGCTTTGATTGCCTGACTGTTCGCTACCCGTTGCAATATCTATTCCACCAGTCAAGAAGGCAGATGACAAATGGCGTTTCTCTCTTCTTTCATTCTCTCCTTGATCGCAGCCCTCACATAGCGGTTGAGGTGTCCACCGAACGCTTGGTGCACAGTCCCAACTTCTACGCTGTGAAAGGAAGACGCCTAACTGCCTCAATTTGTAGGTGGACGGCACGGCCTACTCGCAGGGCGATTCTGGTGTCCACTGATTGGTTTGGATTGGAGAAGCTTTACTGGTCTCAAAGATCAATTGGTTGGGATTAATGGCCCCCTTTCCCACCAAGTCCGCAATTTGGCTTGCGGGTTCCTGTCACGCTCCTTCAAGGGCCCAAGCCAGGCCTTCCGGAAAGGAGCCGGTAAAAGGTCTTTTGGAGGTGGATTTTCTTTCCAGTCACATAGGATGCGTTCGTCTGTTGCTGTGTTGCCGCAATGTAAGCAGTTGGGATCGATGGGTGGTGTTGTAACTTTGGACGGAAGATGGGGGTCGTGACTGTCCCAGCTTGAGCTCTACGTAGGTTTCTGGCCTGTTGTCTGATAAGGTCCGGTTCAGGTGCAGGGTAAAGTGTCCGCGCCTGACTGATTGATTGGTCATTTCCGGGTAATGAAAGATTCGTTGATGTGGGACTCCGAGACACTCCCTGATCCCTTCTGGTTTGCTAGAGCTCGGGCATATCGGTTCCTTTTCCCGTTTTCCGCATTTGCCTTGTGAGCAGGGACCCAAATATTTTCTACAAGGCTTATCCTTTGGCTGTGTTTGATCAGTCCGTCGGCTGCAGAGAAAATCAGGCCTTTTTTATAATTTTTGATCGCAATCCTAGAGTCGCAAATTATTGTGCCTGCACTGTCGTCCCTGAGAGCTAATGCAATAGCTATCTTTTTGGCCTCTGTTGCTGAAGTTACTACTGATCCCCTGATCCAGTTACGCTCTCTAATCAGACGCTTCGCACAGACGGACACCGCTGAAACTCGAGGAGTGTGGCTAGATGTCCGATCGCACTAAAAGTTTAGCGCCGCGGGGGGGGGGGGGGGGGGAGAGGCGTCGGTTACTAACACTTGCAAAAGCGGTCGTCACTCCTTGGATAAGAAAGTCAACCGGTCTAGATTTTTGCCTGCCTAGTGCAGCTTTCTAATTTGTTTCGGTTGTCTTGTTCGCGTTTCATTTGACGCTGATAGTGCGTTAAAGCGCCCTTGGTAATCGGAACTGATCCTGATCTGTGCACTACGGCGCGCTTATCTCTTATCTCATTCCGTCCTTCACTGCGATTGAGGTGTGCACCGAACGCTTTGTGCTGAGCCCTGACCACTGCTCATACGCCGTGCATCTTCGCGTCAAGATCAAGGGATCAAAAGTCAAATATTTTGTACTTCGAAACGCTTTGTAGGGTCTGCACTCAAGAGATCTTTTTGTTGATAACTGCTGAATAACCTGCATTCATACGAGCTTCATAAACCATGCTAGTAAAATTAGCGCATAATTTCTTGGGCCATTAATAAGCAAATTACTGAGTACCACTGAAAGCGCGTAAAGAAAAATTGTTTGCGCTTCTCTCCTTGACGATTCACTTCTAGGTTCCATCAAACTGTTAATTTATTCTATTCTTATGTCTAGAATGAGAGCATAAAATACGACCTTTTTGTTCAATAATTACAATAAGGGAGCACTCTTTTCAAAACCGACTATGAATCTCCTATGACCGGCTACAAATCCAACTTTACAGCCCTCCATCCCATTGGCACAGAAGCGCTGAATTTCTCGAATAAATGTAACCCATTCAACACGCGGAAATTTATTCCTTGTTCTTCCTACATTGCTCCAGCGCTGCGATTAGCAATGTTGAGCACTGAAGAGACAAATGCTATCATGCCGCAGCAGCGGAGACGTGTTTGCGTGCACAAAAACAACTGCACTTAATAACAGGCGCCTTCACGTCCGGAAATGTTGTAATGGGAATGAACGTTAATGCTGAAGATGCTAGCGGGGAATTTGACCTCTGTGTCGATGTTAGGAGAGTCGTAAGTTTTATTTTGCGTTCTTTCGCAGATGTCTACTCTATTCGCAGGAGAAATGCTTTCCGATTGCCCGTGGCTGCCGTAGCACCCGCAGCCACGGAAATTACATTCTAAATAACGAAAAAATAGTTATTGTGGTCCGTCTGTTTTAGAGGTGAGTAGCTATTTAGATTAACTGGCAACATGATAGATCTGCGGAGTGCCAGTGGTGAAGGTGCGAGTGGGGTGTTTTGAACTGTCCTAAACAGGCACTTTAGATATGCGGCTGAGTCTTTTAATTATAAATTTATTTTCAATACGTCAAATGGCCCCGTGGCGGGGTATTACATGAGGGGTGGGCATTCGCCATGAGAGATTAGTTTTCAATGAAACACTTGAAGTGTAGCTTGGTAGCTTAGCAGAAGTGTGAATTGACTGTGATGGAACTTAGGTTCCCTACTATGCTCTATACATGAAGTTTCTGACGTTCTTGCGATTTTTCCTTCAAAACTCCAAACTTATATGGTATGCATGAGTCATCACCTAGAATATTTGAGTATTTCGCATACTATTACCACATGGGATTATACTACTCCAAGTCTCTGATCTAGCTTACTCCCCTACTAAACCGATTTAAAGGGCATTCAGCAGCGTTTTTTATACCTTTTCTGAATGTACTAAAAGTTTTTCAGTCCGTTGTACGCAGTCTCCTGGTAATTTGTGCCGAATTTTGCTGCGGAGAGAACAAATTTCTAAATTTGCCGCTTCGTGGCCTCAATCGTGGAGATTTTGCGGGCAAGCTTTTGTGTGTGACATTACTGGATGCATATGCTGGACAGAATTTCAAACTGGTTTTTAGCCATTTCAGTCAACTAGTGATCGAAGCTTTCACCTAGAGTCACCAGTCTGGCGAATCAACGCGAATACGACAGGGTCGGTGGCAGTATCCCTGGCGTTCATTGATAGTTAGTCGTGACACAATCGTTTGGTGGAAGCCCAGTTTCGGTTTCGGTTTCCTGGTTTTTGCTCTTTTTAGCACTCCTACTTGGTATTTTGAAAAACGGTTTTCTCCACCGGAGTGAGGGCACTCTATGGTATGAGCTGCGATTATCAACTCGAATTATTAAAAAGAACGGAGTTTACGTTGAATCTATTTATTAGGGATAGCCAACTTGAATAGAATTTTCAAGTTTGGCAGTGCCCTGTGATTATTAGGCTATCCGTGAATGAGGTTACGACCCTCTCGATCGCATTCATAGAACGCAGGGAGTCCTCATACCACTGCTTGCGCGGTGGTGGAGCGGTTAAGCAATGCGCTAGTGCCCGGCAGGCGGGTGCTTCAATGAGAGCCACCGGTGCGGCTTGAGAGGCCCAGGTTTCTCTTCGCCAGCCCCGCACGGCTCATGCACAGGCCACATGAGCAATAGCGAATTGCATCGAATTTATTTCAATTAACTTCACAGCCACGTACCACGGGCAGGAAGTTACTCACAACCCAGTAGGTAGGGTGCCACGTGCCATAGTGGCCAGATGTGGATGACGTCACAAGGTCATGTGACCTCTTACGACAAGTCGGAAAATTTTGTGACAGAGAAGCCGTAACTTCTTTGGGAGATGAGAACCTAAATGCTGTAGCATTAAGAGTGCCGAGTGTTAAAAGATTTTTATTGCTTACCCGTTGTATTCTGCTGTTTGCCCGGCACCTTCACTGTTCACCTCTTAGTTGCGCAGCTACTTAGTCTCTGGGCACATGTCAGAGTCAGTCAAGCACCTTTCTGAGAGACAGAATGATGACATTCATGAAGGGCTGCGTGTGGATGGAGAAGTGGTTGAAGATAGTAACATGTACTAAATAAAAAAAATTACATCACGTAAAAAGGATTAAACACGGCCTAAACCGAATGATCACCTGCACAAGCGTGCGCTCAAAACTGGCATATGCGCCCATCGGGGAAATGCTTACGGATTGCATGGGCTCAACGTCCAAAATGAACTCAGTCTATGTGGACGCTGTAGTGAAGGGCACCGGAAATTTTGACGAATCTTTAACATGCACTGACTTCGCACAATACACGGGTCTCTGGAATTTCTCCTCCACCGAAATTTAAACGCCGCGGCTGGGATCGAACCCGTGTGTTTTGGGTCGGTAGCTGAGCGCCATAACCACTGAGCAACTGCGGCGGCCTCTGAGGGAAGCCCCAGCGGCTAAGGTATTCGGCCCAATACTGGAAATATATTGGCAAAGGCCGGTCCTGGCAAGGACTCGAGTGAAACCATCCATTTCTAATGTACTTTTCACTCGGGAATGCACATGTGAATAATGTAATGTTGCATAGCACAAGGAACTTGAGAAGGGCGTCTAGTATCTAAAAGGGAAGCTACACACCCTGAAACCTGCAGTTCTAGCTCGCCTAGAAGTAGGTTCATGAGCGTGCAATACGCACGGCCCATTCTCAGTCGTCAGTGTTTCCTGTCCATTCTGAGTAATATCAACGCTTCCACTTGTGTAAGTGCACCCCGAGTTTTTTGTTTCTGTCCGTTCAGGTTCTCAAATGAAACATGTTCAATACCTACCGTTTCTGAAAGAGCAGCTGATGCTGCATCGCGAAGAGGTATGCCGTCACCAACTATATTACGATAACGAGAAGCCCTGAAGAGTGTTATTCAGTCCCCGCGACTAGGTATCACCAATTAAATTGATTTATTCGATTACATAAGCCGAGACAACGCAGGAAGCCATGAAAGAACCACTTCGCGTTTTGTTTATTGCGTCTCATTGAGTGTCAATATTCTTTCGTTTGCATGTCTATTTGAGTGTTTGAACTTTTTTTGCTTCCCTGCATAGTCGCTAACGGTTATTGTTTTATTCTACCGGATCTGCAATAATCTTGTTTAAGCACAGTGCGGAGCGCCATTGTGGCCCACCGAGTGCAGGGGGCACTCGTCGGCGTACACCTGTGGTTGTGATAGGCTGCATGACGTGGACTCCTGATGTTGCTGATGGCCTGCTTGCCCTGAACCGATTCAACTATTTTAACGAGCGCAGTGAGGGCGGTCTTAAGTTGGATGCGGAAATGTTCCACAAGGACGTTCATCTGTGTGTGGTACACGGTGGTGCGCAGGCGTGTCGTACCGAGAAGGGGAAGAATCTCAGCGAAGGTAGATGACTCAAACTGTATATCGAGGTCCCTGATGATTGCGCAAGGACATCCAATAAGGGCCACCCAGGTTGAAAGGAGGAAAATATGCGGCGGTGGAGGCAGGGCAGCAATACCGCGGAGTGGTATAGCTTCTGGCCTGCGGCTGTACCTATGTATCTAACAGTGCCCTTGCAGGACAGAAGGGGTCCGGCTAGACAGATGTGGACCATATCAAGGCCTGCTTCGGTTGGAACAAAAGAAGATTTTCTTTTTTATTCTGACTTCAAGCCGACCCTTTCCCTTTACTTTCCTCTCCAAATTTATTTATTGGTGCTTATTATTTTTAAATAATTTTTTAACCCTCACCTATTTGTTTCCTCAATTTTCAAAAAATCTCCTCAAAATGTTTCAAAGTTAGATCGTTATCGTAGATTCCTCAATTTTTATGTATGAACCACTTGAGATAAGCCTGAATGAATTTTTATCCTGTTTGGATCTGGACCAGCCCCTGGCCAATCTCCCACCATGGGTATGTGCCATGGCTTCAGAAGCAACAAACAACAACAACCCGAAGCCGGAGCCTTTTTTTTCCACGCACGTCGTGACGCTTCCTCTTCATCGCGCGCTCCCATCGTCCAGAGGTGGCGCTGCTGAAGAACATTCTGGGCCGCTGTTGAACTGCTCTGGTCAGGAGGAGGAGACGACCGGCAAGTGCATCCTGACTCATCTTGAGGAGCCCCGCATCTTGCACCGGCTGCTGGCGGAAGCCCGGGGCATGCAGATGAGCATCTCAGTGCTGGTGGCAGTGTGGCACGACGGGTCTGACATGGTGTTCGGCCACCTGTCGGTGCTGCTCTCTCTGGTGGAGTCCGGGGTGCTCACAGACCACCGGGTGAGCGGCGGCTGCCTGGCCTACCCGTACACCGCCCTCCACAACTGGTGCCAGCCGGCCAGGTGCCGTGAGTGCAGTGCGATACGCTTTTAGATGACTCTCCTGAGGCGTCAGTCGTCTCCTGTGTGAAGTCTTTCATTGACGTGTGTTCATTTCCGTGAGTCCAGTTCCTTCCATTGCAATGGCCGACAAGGAAGACTAGCCACAGAATGCAAGGGCTGCTGACGCCATACAGAGGGCGGCAAGCACTCATGCCGGCTTCATCAACAACAAAAAAGTGAGCTTGGAATGGAGCCTCGACGACATCGATATTGGAAGACCCTTAGGCAAAGGAAAGTTCAGAAACGGATTCTTTGCGTGAGAGAAGAAAAGAAAATACGCCATTGCTCTGAAGGTTATGTTCAAGTCCCAGTTGAAGAGCAACAACGTTGAGCACGACCGTCGACGACGGATCAATATTCAGCCGCACCTGAGGCATCTTTATATCCTGAGGCTATATGGCCACTTCGACGATGAGACTGGGGTTCATCTTATTCTGGAATACGTGCACAAAGGAGAGCTATACATGGAGCTCACCACAGAAAAGGTGTTTGATGACAAGAAATCCGCTACTTACATCAACCAAGTTTCCAACGCTCTCCAGTACTGCCACGGCAAGAAAGTCATACACCGTGACATAAAACTAGAGAATATCCTGATCGGTTCAACGGTGTGCTGAAGATAGCAGGCTTTGGCTGTTTCGTCCATGCTCTGTCCTCAAGGCGTTAAACCCTGTGCGGTACCATGGATTGCTTGCCACAGGAAATGGTTAAGAACAGCGTCTACGAGAAGAAAGTGGATCTCTCGGCTCTGGGTGTCCTGGTCTATCAGTACCTTGTCGGAAAGTCTCCTTTTGAGTCGAGCACCGCAAACACTACCTATGGCAGGATCCGACGTGTGGACCTGCAGTCCCCTGTTCATGCCTACGATGATGCCAAGGATCTCATTATTCTAACCAACCGACAAACTGTGTTAGCCTTGTTTCACCGCAGTGCGAAGCGCCATTGTGGCCCACCCCGTGGAAGGCGTCGGGTTTCTGATTGGCTGAGAGACGAGGAACTCTGACGCTCCTCGTGGCCTGATACCTTTTGCGAAAAAATTTGATGCGTTGCTTTGCAAGTGTGCGTTTTTGCGCCCATGCTCAAGGACTATTCTAAAATTTTAGCATTGTCTTTGTGCATAAAGGCAAATGTTGCCGCTTACTCACTTCGAGAGCAAGAATTTTAGTTTCATTCCAAGTTTTGGACCTAGAATTGGGCGCCAGATGCTGTGTTACACCATGCCGCAAATTTTAAATACCTTACGTACCAATGGCGCTAAGGTGATACTATATAAAGTGTATTTATTGTTTTTCTTCTCTTATTGTTTGTTTACAATTCTCAGAGTATTAACAAGTATTTAAGTAATTTTGCACTCTGTATGTTCGCTATCTCCCATGTGGATGGGGCTAAGGTTGAATTCAAGTGAAAAAAAAAACAGATTGTTTTTTGTCTGAGCCTGCCTGCATCTTTATTATGTCAATAAAATTGAAATGCCAATAAAAATGAAATGAATAAAAAGGTCGTTCAGATTGCTGCCATTACTTCAGTGCGAAATGCGCGACAGCAGGTGAGCATGCAGCCTGCCCACGGCCTTGAAACGTCTCTTGTAAAACGTTTTGACAGCGAACAAGGTCTAAAATCTAATTAAATCTTTTGCACTTAAACACAAACAACTTGTAAGTACTACTTACGCCTGGTCACAAAACTCGAGCAATTGATACACTGTAGTTGTGTCAAAACTGTGTGTGTCAGGCTGTAGCTTCGGCGAGTGTGCCTCAGTAGAATGTGGCAGGCTCAGTGACAGCTGGGTTTCGCTGCTTTAGACATTGGCTTCAGGACTACAGTGGTGCCGAACATAGCGGAAGGACGACAAACGACTCATGTTTCAGTTGCGCCAGATTTTCCAACGCTGGTGGGTGAGCTGTGGAAAATTCCCCCTTGGACGGGAAGTAGGCTGCTTGAAGCTTATATTTAGGGGCAGTAATTTCTGGGGGCGTGGCATTGACAGTCATCGCAGCATGTGCGAAAAAAGCTGTGCGCAGGATTAGCGATCTGGGCCCGCTCCTACGTTTCTCTTTGAAGGAAAGATCACCACTAGAAACAAGGATAAGTGCTTGCTTGTCGTCGGTAACACTGTCCTTGCTCGCTGCGCCGCTTTTCCTTATGAAGTTGTTTGCGTTTGTGTGCCACTAATCACTACCTGCTGTACTTGCGATCAGTGGTTGTGCCAGAAACGTAATCTTACATTGTTTTCTTATCAGTGTTTGTCGCACTACCAGTGTATTTTGTGACGCTTTTTGCGTCCCTCGGACCGTGATGAGGGCCCTCAGTGTTCGGGTTTTTTATGAACGTACAGGCTTGTTGCAATGATCGCACTAGACAGAAATACATTTTACAGGAGGGGTTCGGTGTGGTTGTTGCTGATCTTAGTAGAGGCAGGGACATAGCATTGTGGTATTATAGGAGCTGTTTCTCATTCTACTTTAAATATCGCGTTCATTGTTTGATTTTGTTTTTAAGAAAACGCTTCTACGAGTAAACAGTAAAACACCTGGAAGATCTGGTAAAAAAGCTTGTGGGGATTCATGTTGCCCCTCGCCCGCCGGATGCACCCTTCTCTCTCTCGTGGCCTACCGCGGCTCTTCCTCTGGCGGCCCCCGACTAGGCGCAGCAGCGGAGGGAGCGGAGGGGAGGCGCCCGCGACTACGCGTCGTCACGTGGGCAGCCCTCCTTGTCCACCGCTCTGGGTTTCGGCGGCCGCGCGGGCCGCGCCCACGGGACAGTCGGATGGGGAGTTGACAGCGAGCCTTGAGAGAGAGCGGACGCGACATCAGCGGCGGCCCAGGTGACCTGAACTGCTCTGTGCCTGTCTCCTGTGCCTGTGTCCTGTGCCTGTTGCCTGCCGCTGCTGCCTGCGCGCGACCGAGGAAAACCATTGGGAGATCCCAATTAAAGCTCTTGCCTGCGGGCTTATTCCTCGGAGGTGCGTTCTTCGCGGCCGCAGGCGTGGTCGAGCTAGCGGAGTGGCGTTGGCCCTGAGTTCAGGGTCCGAACCGTGCCAGTAACCCCACATTTTGGCGCACCAACGTGGGGCCCCTCTGGAGTTCCAGGTGGGGTGCTAGCTCACGAAGAACAGCATGAGCAGCCCGCGCTACGGGCTGCCGGACCTAATGATGTTGGCTGATGTATGCGGCGAAGCACTGGAGATCTCGAGCATCGTTTCCGTGGCCACATCTAAACCGACCGCGGATGCGGTAGCGCAAGGTCCGTCGGTCGCTATGCATGAAGCCGCAGGCGCGGCTGGCGCCCGAAATATTGCGCCAGGAGTTCCTGGTGAATACTCCGAGCTGGAGCAGCCAGATGGCTGTGGCTACAGGAGTTCCGTTCTGCTGAACGTGTCCCCAGGCGCTCCCGCAGATGCGGGTCGCGCAGCTGGTTACGCGGCGGGAGATCCCGGCCAGCAAGGAAAGTCCAAGCCAGGTGGCAATGGCTTCCAAACGCTCCGCTACGTCTCAGGCGCGTCCGCAGATGCGGTTCGCCAACCGAGTTTCCACCCAGGAGATCCTGGACTGCTCGTAGAGCCATTGCCAGTTGGCGCCGGCTACTCGCTCCTTTCAACTCCTGCGCACGCATTCAGACCAGGTGGTCTAACTGCGTCAACGCCCGCAGATGCGGGCCGCGCTCCCCGCCAGATGGCAGAGGGTGACGCAGCGCAACTTGGTCCGGGAGGTCCCGAGCACCACTACAAGCCACCGCCAGTTGGCGAAGGCAACCCTTCTCAGAGAAAAGCTGGCCAGTTGGCCCCACTCTAACTACGCCCGCAAATGTGGGACGCGCACCCAGCCAGGTGGCTGAAGAGCGCGCAGTGGGTCCGGCGGAAGGAGGGGTGAGATCACTCCCATGGCAGGTGCGTTCACGAACGAGCGGATGCCGTTCGCCATATCAGATCGTGCTCTGAATCCCTACAGGTACGGGCTGCGGAGTGCTGATACACAACCCCCGGAGATCTGCGGGGTACCGCGACAAAAGCCCACACCTGCTCAGAAAGCACCCACGGAGATCCGTGTACGGCTGGATGGCCGAGGTGCCACTGAGACCCCCAGAGCGTCGCAGCGAGAAGCATGGAGATCTGTGCGCTGCTTTAATTGTGGCCAGAGTGGTCACATAGCCAGAAACTGCCCCTCGAGATCGGGAAACGAGGCAGGCCGCCGGTAGCAGCACCGGCGGAGGCTACCAACGCTCGTGAGCCCATCCCCGTCACGTCCGCATTCGAAGTTGGAGAACCAACTAACACGCCTGCTCCTTTCATGGACCTCGCAGTTGCGGGGAGAACCTTTAAGGCGTTGCTGGACACGGGGGCAAGCATCTCGCTAATAGGAGACGAGGTCGTTTCCCAGCTCCGACGGAGATCCGTTCGGTTGCGACAGCGAAGGACGCCACTCCAGCTAGCTAGCGGAGAAGTGCGGTCCCGTGGTGACGTTCGCCTCGCAGTGCGCTGGGGTCACCGTGTGCGCAGAATGCGTTTCGTTCACCTGCTTGGTCTCACAGTGCCAGTTATTCTAGGCCGAGAGTTCTTGGCGAAAACTGGACTGGTTGTAGACATCGCCCGTGGCGGATATCGGGAGAACCCGTGCGCCCCACTGAGGCCCTTTGTCGACCCGCCGACTGCAACGAGATCGTTGTCAGAACGCACGGCCGGCACGCCCGCGGAGGAGCGAAATACCTCCCACGAGCAAAGCCCGCACCGCCAAATGCCGGGATCGGCAGCAGTGGCCCGCTCCAATGCGCCCTCTCCGAGGTCGGAGAAGGGAAAGCAGGCTGTACCGACAGATGTCGGCGAGCTAAGAGACAGCGGGTTTCCCCGTCCAATGCCGAGATCGGCAGCGGCGGCATGTCAGCACGGGTTTCCTCCGAGATCGGGGGAGAAAATGCATAACTTACTGGCAGATGCCGGTGCGCTGACACAGCTCGAACGTGACCGCCTCTTGTCGTTGTTGGATGACTTTGACGAGATATTCACGGACCAGCCGGGATGCACTAGTTTGGTGCAGCACCGCATAGATACGAGTGACGCGCTGCCCTGGAAATGTAACCCAAGGCCCGTCAGTGCTGCCAGACGGCAAGCTATCGACGAGGCGCTCCAGGAGTTGCTCGATGCTGGTCTCATATGCCGCTCTTCCAGTCCCTGGGGGTTCCCAGTGGTTCTTGTGCCGAAGAAAGATCGCACGTGGCGCTTGTGCGTTGACTATCGGCGGCTGAATGCGGTCACAAAGAAAGATGCGTACCCCTTCCCGAGAATAGACGAGATCGTCTCAAATCTCGGTGGCGCTAAGTTCTTCTCGATTCTTGACGCAAGCAAGGGGTACCTGCAGGTCGAAATGCGACCGGGCGATGAGTGCAAAACGGCCTTCACGTGTCACAGAGGTCTGTTTCACTTCACGAGAATGCCTTTCGGTTTGTCCGGAGCTCCGAGCACATTCCAAAGGCTGATGGACCGTGTACTCGGAGACGCCAGATGGCATCACGCTCTCGCATACCTGGACGATGTGATCGTCTACTCTCAAACATTCGAGGAGCACCTCGATCACCTGAGAGATGTCCTGGGAAATCTCAGGGCGGCTGGCATCACGCTCAATCCCGCAAAGGTGCAAATCTGCCAGGCTCAGGTGAGCTTGCTTGGATATCGAGTAAAACGGGGACAGGTGTCTCCTGATCCAGAGAAGCTTCGGGCGATCCTGGAGTTTCCTGCGCCTAAAGATGTGACCGGTGTTCGCCGTTACCTTGGCATGGTGGGATACTATCGCCATTTCATTCCTAACTGTGTGCGACTGCAAGCGCCCTTGGCAAGATTGCTGAGAAAGTCTTCTCCGTGGATATGGGGAGACGAGCAGGAAAAGAGCTTTCATCAGCTCTCGCACGCTATCGCTGAGACGGCGGCTTTGAAGCTGCCCGACCTGAACCGCCCATTTGTTATCCAGACAGATGCCTGTGATATCGGGGTGGGAGCAGTACTCCTTCAGATGGAGGGGCATGAACTCCTACCTGTGGCATTTGCGAGCCGTGCCCTGACGCCGGCAGAACGCAATTACTCAGCGACAGAAAAGGAATGCCTGGCCATCATCTACGCACTTCGAAGGTTCGAGATGTACGTAGAGGGAACAAAGTTCACGGTCGAGACCGACCATATGGCCTTAACCTGGCTGAAACGCCTGCGTGAGCCCAGCGGGAGGCTTGCGCGATGGGCCCTGACACTGCAACGCTTCGAGTTCGAAGTGCGTTACCGCAAAGGCACTGCAAATGTAGTCGCCGATGCGCTGTCACGGGCGCCGGTCACTGACACCCAACCGGCCGGCCAGGACGAGGAGGAGGCAGAGTGGCATCTGTCTCCCCCTCTGCGGAAGGAGCTCGTTGCGGGGAGTGCGCCGTTTTCGAAGCCCCGAGAGCACGTGCACCTCGTTGGAGCGGGGATCCCTCTCGAGGTTGCGTTCAGCAGAGAAGAGCTTGTCAAGGCTCAGCAGGAAGACTCATTCTGTCAGGAGTTGATCAATAGTCTTAGTGAAGAGACAGACACTCCGACGAGTCAGGCCAAATTGCGCTTTGAAGCCACTGGTAGTGTGGTTGGCGCTAACTCTAGTGTCGCTGGTATTGCGGCGAGTGAGTTGGAGAACTTCCTGCTGGACCGTAATGGAGCTTTGCTAAAATACGTGCCAGGCAAAGAGGCCTCGGATGAGAGTTTCAAAGCCGTTATTCCGCGCAAACTGCGGCGCGCCGCTATGCGGTACTATCACGACGCAGACGGTCACGGGAGCGCTCCAAAGACATGGCAGAAGCTTTGTCGGTTTGCTACCTGGCCGGGAATGAAGGCTGACGTATGTAGATATGTACGAACATGCCACGTCTGCCAAGAGAGAAAGCCTAGAGGTGGAAAGCCACCTGGCTTACTCCAACCCATCCTAAGCACCAAGCCCTGGGAGATCCTGGCGTGCGATTTGATGGGGCCGCTGCCGCGCAGCAAACGAGGGTACAGATACGTGCTGGTAGTCACCTGTCACTTCAGTGGGATCGCTGAATTGTACCCGCTGCGAAAAGCGACTGCCCGGGAGATCCTGGCAAAGCTGTGTGAAGTGTTTTGCCGCTACGGCTTCCCAAAGCGGCTGATCACTGACAATGCCACGTATTTCACATCGAAAGTTTTCCGTGATACGTGTGCAGCAATGGGTGTCCGGCAGCAGAAAACCACGTGCTACCATCCCCAGTCCAATGTGAGCGAGCGCCGAAATCGAGATATCAAGCCGCTCCTGGGCGCATATGCGAGATCGCACAGTGATTGGGACGAGCACTTGGACGCCATCTCCTTCGCTCTGCGCACGAGCACAAATCGCTCGACCGGCTTCACGCCGGCTTTTCTCATGTTTGGCAGAGAGCTGAACACGCCTATGGACACAATTCTGATGGAAGGGTCGGAGAGTGTCCGCGAAGTCACGGCAGATGTTGACGACTACGCAAGTCGATTGCGCGAGCGTTTGGCAAATGCCATTAAGGAGGCGAACCGCAGCCGCGCGAAGGCCAGGGCAAGTCAAAAGGCCACTTATGATCGCGCACACAGAGACGTGGACTTTCAGATGGGAGACCTCGTTCTCAAGCGCAATCACGCACTCAGCGATGCAACCGCAGGTTTCGCGGCCAGTCTAGCGCCCAAATGGGTGGGACCCTTCCTGATCGCTGAGAAGCTTTCGCGGCTCAACTACCGGCTGAAAGACCCGAGATCGGGCCGAATCAGCGGACCCATTCACGTGGGAGAGCTGAAACAGTACTTCCAGAGGGAGGTTGCTGTGGAAGCAGAAACGCCACCCGCGCAAGATTGCGCAGAGGCGAGCGAAGCCCAGAGAGATCTCTACAGGCATCGCTATAATACCCGAAGCCAGCGAGCTCGCTGGGGCAACGGGAGAATGCCGAAAACGTGAGATCACGCACACGGCGGCGTCGGTTGGCCAAAACAGCTCGAGATCGAGCAAACGGCGAAGGAACGCCAGACGCGTGAGATCGCGCACGGTGGGCCTAATGCAAGGAGGTCCTTGCCCCCGACGTCACAATATCCGAACTCGGCGAGATCGCCGAATGTGACTCATGCCGACCACGGCAAAGCCTGGTGCGAGAGGTCTCGTGCCCACCCTGCCTGTGTGGATACACAAGCCGGGGTAGTTCCTGTACCCGGAGCACTGCAAGACGCCCGCTCGGAGGAACCGAGCCCCCACCGGCTGCTCTGATTTACGGCCCTGGCTTCAGCGACGGCCACGGAGAGCGGCGCGCGGCCGGGGAGCGAGACGCCGAACTTCGCCCCCACACCATCGCACGGGGCATCGGCGGCGGTTCCGGAGCAGCGCGGGCGAGCGGACGATGGGCGGCCTGAACGCGGAGCAGGCCGGCTTTCGCGGGCGCCATCCTGGTCTGGCCCGCGCCCCAGGCGCAGAGCTACCATCCCGGGGCCCAGTCTCCGGAAAGGCGGCATGGACCTGCTGATCCGCCGAGTTCGCTTCAGCGGGTGGAGGTCACTATTGAGAGAGGGAGGGTGTGGGGATTCATGTTGCCCCTCGCCCGCCGGATGCACCCTTCTCTCTCTCGTGGCCTACCGCGGCTCTTCCTCTGGCGGCCCCCGACTAGGCGCAGCAGCGGAGGGAGCGGAGGGGAGGCGCCCGCGATTACGCGTCGTCACGTGGGCAGCCCTCCTTGCCCACCGCTCTGGGTTTCGGCGGCCGCGCGGGCCGCGCCCACGGGACAGTCGGATGGGGAGTTGACAGCGAGCCTTGAGAGAGAGCGGACGCGACATCAGCGGCGGCCCAGGTGACCTGAACTGCTCTGTGCCTGTCTCCTGTGCCTGTGTCCTGTGCCTGTTGCCTGCCGCTGCTGCCTGCGCGCGACCGAGGAAAACCATTGGGAGATCCCAATTAAAGCTCTTGCCTGCGGGCTTATTCCTCGGAGGTGTGTTCTTCGCGGCCGCAGGTGTGGTCGAGCTAGCGGAGTGGCGTTGGCCCTGAGTGCAGGGTCCGAACCGTGCCAGTAACCCCACAAGCTGTTTTCCAAACTGTGCATGAAATTAGACTTAGTTTGGTTCACATATGTAATAAATATTGTGCATGCGATCTAACGTAATTTTGTTGACTGCTTCGGGAGAACGATAATAAAACACCCTCCTATGGTCTGCGGTAGGCAACAACAACAATTCGCGAGCAATCACACCTCCTGTACCCAGATGTATACCTTTTCTTGTGATTCTAGGATCATCGACTAATTGCACTGCGGATAGTGTGGACATGTTGCGAGCAAGACCGGGGACATCGAGTGTGCAGTCCTAGTTTTAAATTCCCTGCGCATTACTTCCGGCACCTTGTTCAACTTTATTGTCTTCGAAAGGAGCTTGCAGCACTAACTACTGTTCGCAACTGCGGATGAAGCTTTGGGAAGGCTCCGCCCATTGCAACTCGATTTCACTCCTGGATGAAGTGACTACGACCACATGTTGCCCTGACGACAACCTGACAATGGGTCTTTGGAAGGAGTTTTTTCATGCGCGATAAAAGAGAAGACCTTCCATTCTAGATTACGGTCATACGAACACCTAACACGAACATGACGTTGCCACACTCCAAAAATAGCTGAGGTCTTTGAATTTATGTAACCCGAGAGATATTCCAAGGCTCCAGCCGCTAGAGGGCTTCAGTTGACATCTCAGTTCGACGACCAAGCCAAGAAAGGCTCGATTAGTCCAGTCCATCGAGGTAACTTCCGAACGACGTCACGAATGAGTAATAAATTCAGGTACGAACCCTGTTGAAAGGGCGAACCCGTGCTGGCGCTGCGTCCTTGCTTGCCAATAGACTTAAGCTTGCACGCGTGAGGCGCTGGGTTCGATCCCGAGTGCCGCCGGGTACTCACCGGTGTTCAAATGGGTCCAAGAATTCCCCCTGTCGGTTGCTCTTCTGTCCTCGGGAGAAGTGGTTGGGAAGAGGGTCCTGGACCAGACCGTTGCGTAGTCAGCTCAGTGACTCGGTTCGCCCTCAAACAACTTAAATGCGCCATGTGCGGTCCAGCTCACTTCTGGCCTTTATTTTGATAGCCTTAGTCGATTATGAGCCAATTAAGAGCGTGTCTGTGTTTATGCCTCTGCGCGGGAGGGCTTTTGGGTGTGCGTGTGTGTGTGTGCGTGTGCGCATGCCTGTGTGTGTTTGTGCGCTGGTGTGCGTCTGCGTGTGTGTGCGAGCGCGTTCCTGAATTTGTATGTCACAAATCACACAAAATCAATATGTAATTAACACAATATATCCGAAATGTAATTTTAACACAGACTTCATTCCTTAAGAGTCCTCATCGCGCAGAGAAGGTGCCACCTTGTGCTGCCGGTGTTTCCCTTCCTGTGACTCAGATCATCCTTTGGGATCACTCCCCATCGCCGGTTGCTGCTAGAAGGATGCAGGAGGTGCCTGGGAAGCCACCTCCGGCAGCTGTAAACTCGAAAGACTCAACTCCAAAATGCACTGAACCTCAAGCTAAGCAGAATGAAAGTGGCGCGGAAAAAGCTGTAAAAAAAATCTGAGCCTTCAAGTGAACCAGTCTAGTGGCCTAAAACTGTGACCTTTTCCTCATAGAAAGGGGGAAGGCTGCTTCGAATGAAAAGGAACACGGGTAGGAAACAGTGGTAACGCGTTCATGACGCAGAAAAAGTGGTTCTTTGCCATCATCTCACAGGTCTCCAGCTACCAGGGCTGGGCACAGCAGGGAGTCGAAACGCAGGCCCACAAGCAAGACATCACCAGCGCGCAAGACAAGAGCTGCCAATCTGAAACACGTATCAGCACACAGCCGCGCTAAGAGGAAGCCCACAGAGGGCTCAGCTGGAAGCACTTGAGCTGCCAGCAAGCGCGCAGGTAAACGCAGAACCGAGCGCGCAACACGATTCCAAGGCTTATCTCGGAGGTTCCTAGCCCTAGAGGATGAAGTATCGTGAAAGCCACGTTGGCCTCAGAACGCAGCACAGACAAGAGACGGGGCACACACAGTGCTCGCTGGCAATGAAAGACGCCCAATCCGGGAAGGGCAGGGGTAGTGGGGAGTAGTCTGCAGCGCCGAGCACCAAACGAGAGCCCAAAACACGCCCTGGCAGGAGCCAGCACAGACGTGAGGGGGCAGTCCAGACCAGGCAGAACCAGGCCGAAGGCGCCGTGTGCGCACAGTCTTCGGAAGCCGACTGCTTACACACCGAGCTCTGAAAACAACCACATCTACGCTGTTCTGCCAAGGACAACACTTCGAGCCCTTCGAAGGCTACGAGAGCCAGGCGGCGTTCTTCTTCCGCAAGCGTACTGAAGGTACTGGCAGTTTCAAGGCCCTTTAAGGGGACACTGAGGAGAAACTGAAGTAGGCTTACAAAGGTACCATACCTTCTCCTGATCACAAAAACTCCAACCTTACTGAAAACAAAGCTCTTGTAAGAAAAAAAAAGCACGAACTGAAATACAGGTATTGCCGCCACAGGCCACACTCGGAAGAACACGTGTGACGACGAAATAGGAGAAATGGAGCCAGGTATCATTGAGGGTGAAAGACGAAGGTTATGCGGTTGAATATGAATGTAAGATTTATTTCGAAACCGCTAGTGACCTTTTATCACGCAAGTGAGGTAGAAAAACAGACAACACACCGAGAAGCCAAAGAAAACCGATACTTGGCGGCGCCACATGATGCCAGGTGAGTTTAGGCATGTTTTGGCGCTTTGGGGCCACGTGCTTTGATGTTTCGTTTTTGACGCGCCTCGATTTACAAGCGCGAAACAGCAAGGATACCCAAGTACCCCTCCAAGTGCTCGTTAGCTTTCGAAGGATCAAGGTAAGGTTTGTCAGATGACCCCCGCAATCGCTGATGAACGATTATGGCACGATGGTCAGTGATCGCGTAAGGCAGTTTGCAGTATAAAGAGCAGCTCTTGAGTCTACGTACGCTCGCCCGGCGAAAAGTTGCGTGTTGTGGCAGTCAACTTCGAACTTCTTAACGAAAATTGTTTATTAGGGACGGAAGAGAACATACAAGGTAATTAAGAAAAGGTGATTAGAAAGCTGGCGAGACAGAGACGCGACGTGCACCTTCCACTCGTTTCTTTGCGCGCTTCATTTACCAACTTCAGTAGCTGCGCGTTGCTGTACATACCACTCCTGCTCTCGTCCAATTTAATCCATTCGTAGAGCACATTGGAAGGCATAACCAAGTGGGCGGGGTCTAAGGCTCACCAGAGCCAGGCTTAGTTCACCGCGTACCGCCGGAAACGCGCAGAAGACGCGGTTTCGTGCAGAGTAGGCCTTACATTCAAGCCACTAACTCTAATTGCGAGCGCCCGTGACCATTCGTTCATTTTTTGTGGAAAGAACTGTCTTAGCCCTTTACGACCATGGGAAACCTTCTTGACGCCGCATGCTGTACACTGCACCGGCGCCGTTCAAGGAATCACAATCCATTTGGGCCCAATGCCTCGAACAGCATCCGGAGCGCGCGACGCGCGAATCTTGTCCTCACCCGTCGCGACTGCCCGCTCTGGGGTTACAATATTTAATATTGAAACGGCGGCCAACAGCGGAGGGGGCAAACGACCCGCCGGTGCCTAACCTGACCGAACGCCTCGGAGGAAGCTCATGCGTCGGCAACAATGTGTTCCCGTGTACCGCAGTTTACCTCGCGCGAGAGCAGTGCTCGCTACTTTGTGCCGCCCTGTGCGCCGCGCTCACAGCCAGAGTACGCGGACGTACTGCGTCGTCCGTCTCCTTTTGTTCGACAGGTCAGCGCCGTACTGGCAACGCAGGTGGAGGCTGCAGTGATTATCAACCACTTGTGCTGCTGCGCTTGCGCTTGTGGTGGGGATGGCGAGCTGCTTGCGGCATCATGGCAGAGTCTAGTGAACCATGTCAGCAACATTCACGAAGGGCACAACGAACTCTGTCCAAGCTTTGTACATGGGCCTTGGCCTTTCAGCAGCTCTGCATGGCACAGTGCTGGTAAGTACAGTTTACTGCTCTACTCAGCTTTCTCAGGACTTCAATGGTGTCTTAGAACATAATTGGTCTTCCAATAACGATCTTGTGTGCTTAACCGAAAGGAGTCAAAGAAAATAAATCCACCACTATCCTATACTTTTCCATTAGAGTTAGCAGTACGTGATGCAGAATTTCTTATTAAGTTTCCTAACAGAGCAAAACGCTACGTGTGAATCTACCAGGGTTCTCTTTCACACAAAAAAGTGGAGGCCACTGTAAAGGACATTCAGGAGCTTTCAAAATGATTAAAGACATACGGTCTCGAATCGTTTGACAGCGTGTTGAATGGATTCGCCCCCAAAACAACCGCATTCACATACAGTGGCGTGACGGCTCTGTTAGTCTGCATAAGGATACGTACAGAATGTTACCTATCATGTCTTAGCACTGCAACAATTGAAGCATAAGGAAATTTTTTTAACGTGGTTAAACATTGAGCATGCTTTATAGAATATTGTTTTTTTTTGGGGGGGGGATGGACTGGTAATCATTTCGAAAATTTAAATGGTGGATGGTATGAAAGCCTGGGAGACCTTTGGAACCACATTATTAACGTCGAAAATGCGATAGCATTGAGGTTCCCTACTATGCTCTACACAATAAGTGTCTAATGTTGTTGCGATTTCTCCGCCAAAACTCCGAACATATATCGTATGCATAAGTCAACACCTAAAATTTTTGAGCAGTTTGCATAGGATTATCATATGGGATTTTACTACTCCGAGCCTCTAAGCCACCTTAATCCGCCACTAAACAGATTTAATGGGAAACTGCAGCGTGTTTTCAACCTCATCTGACTTACCGAAACTTTTACAACCTGTTCGAAGCACTTTTCTGGTCCTTTCCGCACAATTTCGCAGTGAGGAGAACGAATTTCCAAATTTTCCCCGATATTCGCTCTGCGTTTTCTGGACAGAAAGACAGACAGACAGACACACACACACGCACCCACACACACACACACACACACACACACACACACACACACACACACACACACACACACACACACACACACACACACACACACACACACACACACACACACACACACACACACACACACACACACACACACACACACACACACACACGAGCGCGCGCACGCACGCACACACACACACACACGCACACACACACACGCACACAGACACACACACGCACACGCACGCACACACACGCACACACACAAACACACACGCACGCACACACGCACGCACGCACGCAGACAGGGTACTGGACGAGCGCAATTACAACCGATTTTATTCAACGGTCACAGCACATATTTGAATGAACAAGAATGAACTGCGAGCATGTGCAGCGAAAGGGGACAGCATGTGACAGTCAGTAGCACGGCAAGGCCAGAACTTACATCGTCTTATCGAGGAAGGCTACCTCACTATTGAACTATGGCGCTCGTCTCGTACCCTGTCTTGTGTGTGTGTGTGTGTGCGTGTGTGTGTGTGTTTCGCGCAACTACCATGTCTGAAGAACTGACCAAATTGTGGTTTTATTATATATATAGCCTAGGCTATCGTGCACGTTTGTTAAGAATATTATGAATGTTTTATTGCAATACCCATTGAAATCAGACCAATTTTGAGAACCTGATGAACATGTCGTTTGTAGTGGAATTTTTTTGGAAATAAACAATTCTCTTAAACTGGCGGATGCTGTTGCACTGCCCGTCTTTTTCTATCATTCTTCATATCTCCAGCCAGCACGTGGCAGCGATTGCGACTTAGCTCGGGTGTGACGTCATCAGTTTCTAAATTTCGCGTCACCCCTGTCACTTCTCACGCCAGCGGCCCGGGTTCGATTCCCACCTAGACCCGAATTTTCTTTTATAATTTTTATTCTAATGTCTCATGACGTCATATGACCGATGACGTCATAGAGGCCAACTTCCGGCGACTCATTTTGCAGACACTTCCGGCGTCAACCTAGCCATCTAAATACTTTGGCACTAGTAAGCTGAAAGAAGGTTGTCACAAAATTCGGCGCATTTTAGAAACAAACAAAGAAAAACCGCCGCGGGCACGGCGCCTCGCCGGCGCGAGCCGAACGGGAGAGAAGGAAAACCCCAGCTGAACGCGTGGCTCTCTCTCCCGTCCACCACCGCTCACCGACACGCGTGCGCCGAGGGAATGAGTCATCCACGCCGATTTTTCTAGAACGTGCGAGTCGTTTCTACTGTTAACCGGGGGAACCGGGGGAAGCCTTGCGAGCGCTAAGACATGTCCCCCTCTGGACTCGGACGTCGGCGACGGCGCCACGCCAGAACACGCTGGAATCTTCGAGATGCGACCCCCGTACTCTGACCAATGGGGATGCGCGGCCGGCGAGAGAGAGGAAGGGAAACTACACGGGAGATGCTGCGTGTATGTGCGCGCCTACTTTGGCGCGTAGAAGCGAACAGACGTGGAAGCGGGCCAATAAAAGAAGGCGTTGACCGCTGTCAAGTCGTTCCGGACCGCCGTTTAAGCATCATCGAAGCGCGCGTTCGACTCCCGGGGAAACACCACTCGGCCAGCATCGGACCAACGAGGCAACGTTCGCCACTCTTCGGGACGGCATCGTCGTGGAACTCTGGTCGTCGGACTGCCGCAGTGCCCGGTGAACAAATTGTGTTTTGTTTGTTTACCTCTCTCTCTTGTGTTAGTGCACTTTAGGTGCAATATTGCCTTTGAACTGTAGTCTCTCTCTCGAATTTAACTTTGCACGCGTTGCATTGTTTTGTTAATCACTTTGTATGTGTTTGTACTAGTGATTGCGAAATCCTCTGTATCGTCTCATTGCTGTATAAATTTTGTTTTGTTTGTGAACCTTTGGCTCCGTCCCATTCTCTGGCTTGCGACCGGCGAAAGCTGGGCACCAAACGCCCAAAAACCTCTTGTCACTTGGTAGCTGGTCTCCGCTGAGCTTGCCACGCTGAGTCGAGGGCATCTCCTTTGAGTCCGAGACCGCTACCCCCACACGCTCTAAGGGTGTCTGGGAGCTTCCCCTGTAAAAGTGCGCGAAGTGTGGGTGACAAAGGCCCAACTCAAACGATATATATCTTGGGTGGCACTGAATTGTGGCCCGATAACCGCGAGATTGCGTAAGCAAACTTGGCGGCATAAGGTACATTAGCCAAACGGTTTTCTTTTCCAATTCACTCATTTAATGAAGATGTTTTTGAAGTGGCAGTATTAATATTCTCAATGAAAAGACACGCTAGAAGTTACAACGGATCTCGCAACAAAAATACAAACAAAAATTCATTACACAACAGCCAAGTTTCCAGAAAGCTTTAGGAAAATTAGTGCCTCTTTAGTACTAAATTGCTTTTCACAGGGTGTACCAACCCCCTATTAGATCTTTCCAAAGTGCCACCCAAGATCACTGATGTTTCACTATTCGGCTACGGTTGTCGAAGAGGCAAAGAAAACTGCGAGGGCAACAAGTGGACGCGACGTTTGTTGCTGCAGTCGCACATGCGGGAACCATTGTTCAGGGAGCGACTCTCCTCTTCTTTTTCAGACAGTGGGCTGCTCTTCATGCTGAACCTCTGCGCCAAGGCTGCGCGCGGTCCCTTCAATGATAGTGTGTGCGTTGTGACGTTCCGTGCGCGAGCTACCAGGGCCCATATCTTCGGCGGAATCTTCTCTGTGCTCAACCGTCCTACTCCCCTGTCTCCCCTTAAACGGTCCGCGTTCGACGGCACCGCGTAGACGGAGCCCCCAGCGGCGGCAAAGCCACTGAAGGGGTACAATGGTACAAAGACGCCGGCGGGAGGGAAAGCCAGCCCAATTAGGCTGCCTGGCCGTACAAGGACGCAGGAGAGGCTGACAACCCGACAAGAGAAGAAAGCTGCCGACGGGAGACAAACGACATCCCAACGAGGGAGGTCGGCAGGAGAGGCTGACAACCCGACAAGAGAAGAAAGGTGCCGGCGGGAGACAAACGACATCCCAACGAGGGAGGTCGGGGGTGCCGCAGGCGCCGCCGTGGAAAAGAGGACGAAGGAAACAATCCAGCCTGGAAGACAGGAGATCGGGCGTGGGCGGCGGTGCACATATAGCTGGCCAGTGCTGACGAAAAGCTCGCGGAGGACAACATCGCTCAAAAAAGGGTCCTTCAGCGCCGAAGCCCGGCGGCGCGCCGTTTCTGCCAGCCACCGACGGATCGCAACTCCGGAGCCCCCTCCATCGCCCCCATGAAGGCGTCGCCACGTAAGCTCGGACACCCCAGCCTCTGATGTACAATGTATAATTATTGAATACATCATTTTGTTTAAACTGAGCCATACGGTGTCTTCTTGCCTCTCCGTCCCGTGTGGACCTGCGCATTATGTGGGGTCGTCACACTGGTGTCAGAAGTGGGGTCTCAAAAGCAAATGTCCTCTGAATGCTGCGACATTCATGACTTCAAAATTGCAATCAAAGGGGAATCACGGGGCTGATTGTGGGACTTTGACCCCCATTGGAGAGGCTTGAGGCACCGGAGGGCTGGAGCGGAAAAAATGTCTGTAACTGAGGGAGCTCCCACTCCACAGCCGTCGCTCGGAGCAAGCATGCTGGCATTAGGAAGCGTCATTCCGACGTTTCCGGGAGATAAGACAGGGGTTCCAATCTGCGATTTCTTTTCCATGCTAGAAGAGATTGGGAAAATGGGGGGATGGTCCGATGCTCAAATGCTGGGAATGGCGAGGTGCAAGATGGCAGGAGCTGCTTATGATTTTGCATGGCGAGACGAAAAAGTAAAATCCACAAAATCATTTGCGGAATTTAAGAAGCTCGCGTTCGAGCATTTCGACACTGAATCACGTCATGTGCGGGTACAGAGGTTCCGTGACGCCGGACAGATGGTAGGGGAGGACGTGCGAACGTTTGCGTCGCGGCTTCAGCGCTTAGCGCGCGATAAGTTGAGTAGGGAGGAGGAAGGAGACCAGCTAAAGAAGAAATACGCGGAGGATCTACTTATAGAGGAAATGACCGCTTTGTTTGTGGCTGGTCTGCAAGACCCCGTGCGCCGGTTCGTGCTCTCGCGCAAGCCGAGCAATTTCCACCAAGCCGTGGCGGCCGCATTGGATGAGGAACGAAATGAGGCGCTAACGGCGGCCGCAGCGAGAGTACGCGTCATAGAGAGAGCGGTGCCCAACCCTGAGGTTGCTCTCTTGACAGAGCGGTTAGATCGCTTAGAGCAGCTGCTATCTCAGCAGGTGGAACGCCAGGTTGAAGCGGGCGCTCAACGGCGCCCATTCGCTGGAAACCGGAGACCGCCACAAAGCTACAGGCGCGGTATGCGAGATTTTGAAGAAATCGTGTGCTTCGCGTGCCAGGGTCGCGGACACATCGCAAAGTTCTGCCCAAACGTGTGCCGTTGGGAGCCACAAAGAGAAGCAGGCGAGACACGCCCTAAGCAAGCCTACAGCGAGGCTCCAGATACAGGGACAAAAAACTAGGTTGTCCTCCCCATCCTGATGAGCGTGGGGAGGGAGCAGTGGGTAATGAGGTGGTGGTGGTTTGTGTGGCCGACGAGGCATGCCCTGTTGTGCGTTGCAAGTTAAATGGTTGTTGCATGGAATTGTTGTTAGACACGGGGTCAAAGGTGACCTTGCTTAAGGAAAGCAGCTTTAACACGCTTCGAAGGAAAGGGGATCGCGAGGTGTTGGAAGCGTCTGGTGGTATGGCAACCAAATTTGTAGGCATAACGGCGGATCCACTTGGCATAAGTGGGCTCTACCGGTTACACTTCACTCTCGGCGGAATTGCATTGGAGCACCCCTGCTACGTATGCCCGGACACGGTGTCTCTGCCAAACGGAGTGTCAGGTATATTAGGGCAGGATTTTTTGAGAAAAGGGAAGGTAGTAGTCTCATTCTCTGAAGAAGAAGTTAATGCGGGGGGCTCAAAAGTTCCGTTTTTGAACAGGAGCAGGGCTGAGATTCGCAGTACCGATATTGACACCCGTCAAACAGTGGGATCATTAGAGAAGGTATATTCGCGGGTTGCCGTAAAGCTGGTCGATGAGGCGGTCGTCTTTCCGTGGTCGGAGCACATTTTGTACGCTTATGTGCCTGCAGATGTAGAGAGCGGCGCCGTGGGAGTGCTTGAGCCGGTCGACTCTCTTAGTAATGGCCTGAAGGCAGCCGCGTTCCTCGTGACTGTTAATGACGCCCACAGAGTGCCCCTACGGGTGGTTAACTGTAGCCAGCAGCCACTGAGTCTTCCCAGGAACAAAACATTGGCTTTCTTCACCTCTGCGATAGAGAAACATGAGCCCACCGATACGGTACTCGCAACTGTAGAGCATGCTAGTCCTTCGGCTCCTCCAAATGCGTTGTTCGATCTTTCCCACGTAAAATCCAGGGAGAGGGAGGCTCTGGCTGGTTTGCTGAACGACTACTCAGAGGTATTCGCCGCGTCCCACCTGGATTTGGGCTGATGTGGCGTTATAAAGCACAGGATAGAAACCGGCACTTCATCGCCCGTTTACCAGCGTGCGTACAGGATTCCTTACTCCCAACGTGAGGAGATGGAGCGGCAGGTGCAGGACCTGATTGATCGCGGCATTGTCGAACACTCAAAGTCACCATGGGGAGCACCGGCACTATTGGTGGAAAAGCCAGATGGCTCGTATCGATTGGTGGTGGACTACCGCAAACTAAATGCCGTAACTCGCATCGATCCATACCCCATCCCCAATATACAGGAGACGCTTTCTCAGCTGGGCTCTGCCAGGTACTTCACGGTAGTGGACATGGCGGCGGGATTCTGGCAGATAGCAATGGATCCGGCAGATGCTGAGAAAACGGCATTCAACACGCCCTCAGGGCACTATGAATGGAAAAGAATGCCGATGGGTCTGGTCAACAGCCCTGCTGTCTGGCAGAGAACCGCTGATGTTATCCTGGCGGGTCTTTTGGGGAGGCTGTGCTTCGTGTATATGGATGACATAATCATATACAGTGACAGTTTTGAGAACCACATGCGCGATATTGAGCAGGTTTTGGTGCGACTAAGAGGAGCTGGTCTCAAGCTGAAGCCTTCTAAGTGCCAATTCCTCAAAAACGAGGTGAAATACCTCGGGCACGTTGTTTCAGCTGACGGCGTGCGACCGGACCCTGAGAAACTAAGGTGTGTCTCGGATTTTCCATCCCCGACTAGTGTCCGCCAGGTCCGGCAGTTTCTCGGCCTGATCGGTTACTACCGAAAGCACATAGAGGAGTTCGCCAAGCTCGCTAAGCCGCTCACTGCCTTAACAGCCAAAAATGTCGCCTTTCGCTGGTGCAAAAACGAGGAGGATGCTTTTGGGGCCCTGAAGAGGAAGCTAATGAGTGCACCGCTGTTGCGCCACCCGGATTTTAATGTTCCCTTCGTTTTGGCCACAGATGCGACAAAGTTCGCAGTTGGTGCTGTGTTATCTCAGGTTATCGAGGGTAAAGAACATCCCGTGGCTTTTGCTAGCCGACAGCTGAGCCCCACAGAGCAGAAGTATGGAGCTACACAAAGGGAGTGCCTCGCCGTTGTCTGGGCAGTAAATCACTTCAGATGCTACCTTTACGGCCGCCAATTCAAGCTAGTCACAGACTGCCATCCTCTGAAATGGGTGATGAGTGTCAGGGACCCTAGCTCGCGACTCGCTAGATGGAATCTACAGCTGCAGGAATACTGCTTTGAGGTGGAGCACAAGTCAGGAAAGACACATCTGAATGCTGATGCGCTCAGCCGTACAGCTGCCGTGTCAGCTATAGATGAGTTTGTCCCCGTAGTCGACCCCGCCGAATTACGCACAGAGCAGTGCAAAGATCCTGACCTGAAGCGAATAATCGAAAGCTTAGAGGGCGCACCATCTCACCCCGAACAGCTAGGTTATTTCATTGGCAAAGACGGCACCCTGTGTCGGCGCACGAGGCCAACCAGGAAAGGGAGACCAGAGAAAACCGCTTGGGAGAGAGTCGTCATACCTCGGTCGTGGACAGAAAGGGTTCTTCGCGCGTTCCACGATGCGCCGTGCGCCGGTCATTTTGGCGTAGCGAAGACACGCAGGCGCGTCGAGCGTTTGTACTTTTGGAGTGACATGCGACAGGATGTTAGAGACTACTGTGCGAAGTCTCATTCCTGTCTCGAAAGAAAAACGCCCAAGGGACGCAGGCCAGCACCAATTCAGCCGTTCCCTGAGGTTTCGGCTCCTTTCGAGCGGACAGGTATGGATATAATGGGCCCATTGCCCACTACCACTTCTGGAAACAGGTACATTTTAGTATTTGTCGATCACCTTTCAAAATACGCGGAAGCGGTAGCACTCCCAGATCAGAAAGCAGACACGGTTGCAAGAGCATTTGTCGAACAGATCGTGCTCCGACATGGATCTCCGAGGCAACTCTTGACAGATCGGGGAACGAACTTCGTGTCGCAGCTAATGAGAAGAGTTTGCGAGCTGCTTAAGATCACTAAGAAGCAGACAACACCGTACCATCCGGCTTGCAACGGCGCGGTGGAGCGACTGAACCAAACCGTGGCCGGGTTCCTGTCGCATTTTGGTTCGCGCGACCAGCGGGACTGGGACTTGTGGCTCCCGTATGCAATGTTTGCCTACAATTCCGCAGCACACGAGAGCACGGGCGAATCGCCATTCTTTCTTCTCTACGGCCGAGACCCGGACCAGCCTAGTGAAGTGCCAGAGGGCCCCCGTCGTGTCCCATACGCTTCTCTGGACAACTATAAGGTTGAGCTAGAATCGCGCTTGCAAGTGGCGAGGGACATCGCAAAGGAGGCCTTAAAGAAAGCGGCGAAGCACAGGAAGGAGGTGCACGATCGCGGTGCTAGAGACGCGCCGTTTGATGTGGCGGACAGCCTGTACATCGAAAACTGCCAAAGACAGATTGGGTTGGCTCGTAAGTTCCGGACGAGGTGGAGAGGACCGTGCGAGGTTGTCGAGAAGCTTTCTCCGGTAAACTTCAGAATCTGAGACGTGAACCGCCGCTTGATAAGGACACACGGAAATCGCCTCAAGTCGGCACCGGTTCAGTATTCACGAAATGAGGAGAGGGAAAGCGCGGATTTTGATGGGGACCGAAGTGAAGCGGAGCGCGTAGATAGTTCGCAAGAAACGCCCTCTCCTGCATTTGTTCGGCAAGCGGCAGAGGTTACGGCAGGAATTCCACCGGATTTACTTCATGCATTGCTGGAGGAAGAAGCGCGCGAGGTTGCCGCGCAGATAACGCCAAGAGAGGCTCCTGCCACGAGCCCTCGCGAGTCTCAAAGCAGACAAGGGGTCACAGAATTACTTGGTACGACTCATGAACGCCGATATCCGCTTCGAAATCGGAAAGCTAAGTCGGACTAATGGCGTAAACAAAGCGGAGTTGGGGACTGGTTAAGACTGTGTAATGCTGCAGCTCATAACATTGCTATGTGCTTATGTGTTAAGATATCGGAGTTGCTAGTTAAGCCTTTCTGTCATTAAGTAACACTTTTACAGGATGCAGAACATGCCCGACTTCCTTTCGTTATCTTTTTTTTTGTATGTTCCGTGATTGTGCTGGAAGTGGGAGCTCCTTTGTAACTGTCGTAAATTTATTTCGTCCAGTTTGGACTAGCAAGGAGAGGCTTGGGTGCCGAGTTTCATGTTTATCTGTGAAAGAAGATCAGTGCTGCCCCTGGAGACGCCAGTTATGACAGCTGAGGCATATGGTGCTGTGCAGTGGTGTTGTGTGTAGCGAAAAGTGTTTTGTCGGACGCACTGTGCGAGGCGATTCAGAAAAAGAAGGGGAGCTGCATGAACTCCAATGTTCGGAGAACATTCTTCTGGAGGGTGAGCGAGTGTGACGTTCCGTGCGTGAGCTACCAGGGCCCATATCTTCAGCGGAATCTTCTCTGTGCTCAACCGTCCTACTCCCTTGTCTCCCCTTAAACGATCCGCGTTCGACGGCGCCGCGTAGACGGAGCCCCCAGCGGCGGCAAAGCCACTGAAGGGGTACAATGGTACAAAGACGCCGGCGGGAGGGAAAGCCAGCCCAATTAGGCTGCCTGGCCGTACAAGGACGCAGGAGAGGCTGACAACCCGACAAGAGAAGAAAGCTGCCGACGGGAGACAAACGACATCCCAACGAGGGAGGTCGGCAGGAGAGGCTGACAACCCGACAAGAGAAGAAAGGTGCCGGCGGGAGACAAACGACATCCCAACGAGGGAGGTCGGGGGTGCCGCAGGCGCCGCCGTGGAAAAGAGGACGAAGGAAACAATCCAGCCTGGAAGACAGGAGATCGGGCGTGGGCGGCGGTGCACATATAGCTGGCCAGTGCTGACGAAAAGCTCGCGGAGGACAACATCGCTCAAAAAAGGGTTCTTCAGCGCCGAAGCCCGGCGGCGCGCCGTTTCTGCCAGCCACCGACGGATCGCAACTCCGGAGCCCCCTCCATCGCCCCCATGAAGGCGTCGCCACGTAAGCTCGGACACCCCAGCCTCTGATGTACAATGTATAATTATTGAATACATCATTTTGTTTAAACTGAGCCATACGGTGTCTTCTTGTCTCTCCGTCCCATGTGGACCTGCGCATTATGTGGGGTCGTCACAGCGTCATTAAGGCGGCCTCTTTCGAAGAAAAGTGCACGAGCTGCGACTGGTGCCTCCTCCGAATTGTTGGTGAGCGCATGCTGCCCTACCGGAAATGGACACAGAGGGCGAATCGTAGTTGCTAGAGCACCGTACACTGTTGTAAGGACAGAGAGAATACTTTCACTGAAACCAAAGATTTTTTAGCTAGAATACGTCAGAAGACGAATGACTGGTAGCACCACCACCAGACAGTCTTCTTTTCGTGGATCTCTGAGGCGAGGCTTGGCCGCTATTCACTATCAAATGGGGTTCACGGAGTCGCTTTTAGTCTTGACGTCTTCAGTTTGAATGGAGTGGAAGGAAAACTTTTCCGCGCTTAAATTTGATCTTCCGAGTAATAATTACGCATTCTGCTGCCAAACAAGGGTCTGTATAGTCAGAAAGTGCCACAGACTGGATTTTATCTTAAAAAAAAATTAGATCTCTTTGTCCTCATGTTCCTTCAGGACGCGAGAATCTCTCCTGGAATCTTCAGTCCGCCGTGGCATCATGTTAGTGGCGTCGTGAGCCCTAACCGTTGAAGGTGCCGAGGCTGTCTTGCGCTACGAGCGGATTTTGCTTTCTGCATGTTAGAGAAAGGAACATTACAGAAAGGCACATTTCTTATTTCCGCTGTGATGCTGTAGGCACAGTAAGCCGAATCTAGGGGTGCTGTCAATTGTGATCGCGTACAGAGTGAGATCCGCTTTTTTGAACCCTTGGAACTTCTTAGCCTGCAAGCGCATGGAGGCCTCGGAAAGCGGAGAAGAGAAGAGCGTCGAGCGGTACTTCCACTGCCAGCGCCCCTGCTACCCTCTGCGGCCTCTCAAGTCCGTTTAGTGCGGTATGTGGCTTCTGTACGCTTCAATTCACAATGAAACTGTCTGAGCGCATCATTATCTGCAGCAATGTAAATCATATTAAGCGGCTTGACTGTGCAATTAGCAGATCTATACCCGCAAGAGCCCTTCGCTTTGAGGACAGCTCCGTCTTTCACATACGTATATTTCTGTTGTTTGACGTATACTGGACCTTAGCAAACGACGTTTTTTTTTTAATGCAGCCTCCGTCCGAATGCGGCTGCCACAGGCGGGACAGAACACATCACCTCACACTGTGTTGCAGAACGACATGTATCCGTTGAGCAAAGTCGTTGAAACAAATGTCTCCTATCGGACCATCAAAGCTGCCCATGGCGATGAATGCAGGAAGCAGACTGCACAGGAGATAAAAAAAGAACGTCCCTTTCTGCAATGCATATGCAAACTATAGCCAGTCTAATAAACTATTCGCAGCGTAAACCAGCCTCGTGTTTAACTACACCAACTCTCAGGCATTGAAGAGTTCTTTCTACTTCGAGCTTAGAACACATCTACTCCCTTACTGAGCGCTCATATACGTTGGGAAGCTGACAGGTAGAGAAGGCTCATTTTTTTCCCTATTTCAAAAGAAAGGGACAAACACATTAGAAGCGAGGGCAAAAGTGTGTTCATGAGTCGCTGCCGTCGTAATTTTAACTCTTAGCGGCGGGCGTGAGGATGAAATTCCTGGGAGGGCCTAGTGTACTTAGTGACGTTCCAAAAGATAAGTCGGCTCGGTCATGTTTCAGTACATATAAGGACTAGCAGATAGGCGGTGATTATCCATAGGAAAAGTAATACAATACTAATCAAGAAGGGTCAAGGCAAGGTGACGCAATGTCTCCAGAGCTCTTCTACGTGTGTTTACAGGATGATTGTAAGAGCTGGGGATAAAAGTCAAGGAGAAAATTTTAGCAACATTCATTTGGCTAGGGACACTGCTTACTTAACTGATTGTGGGGATGAACTGCATCGCATGATAAAGAATGCAAACACTCAAAGGAGAGCGGTAAGCCAAAAAATTGACATGAACAAAACTAATGTTCAACAGTCAGGGCAATGATGGAAGAAAGATTTATAATAGGCATCGGAGTATTGGAAGTGGCGAGAAAACACATCTATCTACGGAAGGTATTGGCTGCATGTCCGGATGATTAATGGGAAATGGCCAAGAAAATAAGAATCGGATCAAGTGCATTTCGCAAATACTCCCAGGTCGAGAATAACATGTTCCCAATAGCAGTGAACAGGAAAATATGTAACGTTTGTATTTTCCGAACGCTGATCTATGGGGCAGAAACTTGGAGATTGAAATACAGGTTTAAAGAATAATGAATAAAGGTGCGGCTTTGTGCTCAGAATGCATTTTGAGCATGCATGAATTTCACAGTAATCTTGTGTTATTTGTACCTGTACTTAAATACCGCAATGAATGCTTTCTATGTACGCTAGGAACAAAATTTTGAACAATATTAAAAGGTGTCAAAAATGCTACTTTTACCCACTGAGTAGATTTCTGACAGAGTAAAAATATACCATATTCAGTTGGGCCTAAAAAAGGCGCAAAAGTTTAAGTTGTACAACGACGGAAGGAATCACTGAACCCCCGTCGCAACGGCTTGGTCGATGCCCCTTTTAAAGCGCAGTCATTACGAGACAAATCCCTACGAAAACACGGCATTGTCATAAATGAAGAGGTCGACGATGTCGCAGTTTCACGTGACAATTAGACGGGAGAGATTGCGGAACACCACAAGCGTTGACCGAAACTGTCGTGAAGTGTTCCACACGGCTTGCGTTACATAGTTTGTGTCTCCCTTAAGAGTTTACATTTTCTAAAAATAGGCTTTTTTTAGCTAGAAGAGCTTTTTTTCTCGGCATGACATCATCAGGATTGTAGTGCATCCAAATACTGCTAAGACGGGCTTACTAGCTGGCTGGTTAAGTAATATTGAAAACTAAACTCGTAACTAATACTTTTAGGGTACTTACTTATGGAAGAGCATGTTGGGCACAGTAAATAATACCAATACCTGTTTTTATAATTTCCAGAACGCGGTTACTTTCGGTGCAGTGGCCAATAAATTTCGGTTGTTTGGATTAGTAACATGCACCAGAGAGGTTGCTTTGCCTGCAAGCTTCTTGAAAGCCCATGTATTTTGGCGCGATGTAGCCAGATTTGTTGGGCCACAGCGCTGAACGTAACAGCGTTTTCGAAATTTTAAAACCTGATGTGGATATTACTTATGGTTGGCTAAACTCTTTTAAATGAATAGGGAGCCTAAAAGCAATAGATAAAAAATTAAGTATTCTATTTCAGTTATCCAGCCTGCTAGTTAGCACATCAGTATTCTGATAAACTGCACCTCTGAAAATGCCATGCAGAAAAAAGCGCCCTTTGACTCAAAAAGAACTATTTTTACAAATTGTGTCGTCTTAGGTGAAGCATCGTGTATACCCTCCGAGAGTCGACACATTATTTTGCCCAGCCAGGTGTTTCTGGCGCGAAGACTGTGGGCCCCGAAATTGTCGCACAGCTGCTGGACTGGTTGCGTTCCAATCTGCGAGCAATCAATAATCCGACTGCTATTTACAACCTGCGCCAGGCAGCCGTCAGGAGACGAAATGTCAAATAACGCATACATGATCGTCTATAGGAGCCGGCTCGTCCTGCGAGTCGGGGTCGTATTCGCTTGCAGGTTCGGACCCGAAGGTTGAGAACACGCACTTTCCGGCCATGTGCTATCACGTTCTTGCGGTGTAATGTAATTAAGCGGTCATTGTCTCCCCTCTAGAAGTTGTCGTAAACGAAAGGACGACAGAATAGGAAGTGTTTATTGACTGTTCCCCGAAACTTGCTTTAGAGGATCCCAGTTTGTAGTGTGCTGGAATATGTTCACAAAGACAGCCCATTTGTGAGAACTGAAGTATAATTTGTACGGATGAATATCATATTTGCGAATGTAAAATTTTAACACATTCGCAACATATTGAAATTGCACACATATTTTGTCACGTATTTGAAACGCACTCGAAACGTGGTTTAGGTGGGGTACATATTTTCAGCAAATTTTAAAGATACATTTTGAATACTAAGCAAGAAATTTCAGGAACCTTTTTCGTGCGTGGTTTCACAGCATTGATGAAGAAAATTATTTTTAAAATGCAATATAAATATTCCGTCGTAAATTCAAAACGCATTAATTTTCACTAAGGAATATCGTTCTTCTCCTCTTCTTTTCAATCTCTGAGTCCTCGGAAACACTGACGATTGCGTGCTGTCAATAACACCTCCGCCTACTTCCTCGGCAGCGTATTGTTCCCAACTGGTTGCGAATGCTGGCACGCGTAGGGAGATTATTGACGCCTGACAACCGGCTATGCTTGCTGGGCCTTTTACCAGCTCGGTAACCGTCACAATCACAGAGAGGAATGGGCACGTCCGCTTGAGCAGGCATCGGAAACTGAGCATTGCTGACCTCTGCTTGGGCGACATGAGCACTGCCGAAGTGTGCAGTGCCAAATGAAGCACTGCCGACCTGTGCACTGCTTAACTGCTCAGCGTCAATGTGTGAAGCAGCTGCCGAGCTTGGTGCGCCCTTCGCTTCCTTAGCTGCCCTCACCTCAAGGCCTATGCGCAAATCTGCTCCATGTGGTGGACAATGTGGCCGACTCTTGCTTTCGGGAACCGTGTCCTCATAGCTGTCCAGAAGTGGTGTTCCATCCAGGTCCTCTTCATCCGACGCCTCCACAGTCTCTGCAAGGCTTGACGCTGCAGCTGCAGGCGCTCGCTGGTATAGTTACTCCTTGGATTCTCGCTGAGCAGGCCCGGCTGCAGTGGGCGATTGCAGGCGCCTGGCAGTCTCTTGAATCAGGAACCCTGGCAGGACCGCCTTGCGCTCGGGGGAAGATGTCTGACCAGGTACCGGTCCCGGCGCCTTGTTCCCACCTAAATCCTGGTCGGAACTTCTGGGCTGCACACTGGGAGCAGCCTGCAAACTAGGAGCGATCTGCAAACTGGGACCAGGTTGCTTTGGTGTCGGCTGTGGAAAGCGAACCGTTCCCGGAGGGCTGTCCTGAAGATCAGTGCCCGAGTTGTCGCTGTCCGTGGGTGCCATGAGCTGGCTGGATCGGCCATCAGACATTTCTGTGTCCCTTGATTCGCTTTCCTCATCTTCGCCACTTGCCTGTTCCTCAGGCGGAGGCACCATAGAGGAGCCTCGTACGCTCTGGCCAGTGTTGTCAAGGTTAGGGCTAGCTTGCGAACACTTCAAACCCGACATGGCAAGCGCGAGCTTCCTAACTGATGGATATGGTGTTGGCTGGACGTCCCCACTGAGTTCTGTTGGCTTCGGGCAGGTGCCGGCATGTTGTTCCCCGGAGCCCCTTTGATGAACATCTAGCGTGACAACAACAGGTGGGAGGTCCTCGGGTCGCCGCTTCAGGATGGAGGCCACTTCGCTTGTCGATGCGTGCGCAGCAGGCTTTGTCCGGCATGGATAGCCCTCCCACCGGGTTACGGGAGGTGAGCACATGATCGATACTCCACCCTCCTCTAGCCGAATTTGTGAGGTGTAGTGGCTAACTGCCGGTTTAGACACTGAGGCACACGATTCACCCTCAGGCAACCTGTCGGGAGGATATGACACGGCGGGTGGCATTGAGGCCTCCATGGTGGCACTCGCAGCAGCCAGGCTGGGCGTGGTGGCCTTGCGAGGCACACGAGTTGGCACTATCACTGGTTCACCTGAGGGGTTCCGCCTGCGTGCCGCTGCATTCAGCTGCGATGCTGGCAGTGGCATAGACCGCATGAAGCTCTGCACAAGCTACAGCGTGGCGGATACCTCCTGCCGCACCTCGGGAAGGTATGACCGCAGCATTCTGCCCTCCCGAATTAACTCCTGAATTGCAGCCGGTCAGCGGCTTGGCAGCATGGTGATGGCCGCACTGGAGGAAGTACAGCACAATTTGGCGCACCCAGATGGGCTGGACATGATCGGGGATGAGACTGACCAGCCGCTCTTCGTCCGCGGCAGACGAGAGCAGATGCAGAAGCAGCTCCTGCTGACGGGTTTCCGGCACTTTCAATTTTCTGGCGGGCGCTGTAATGCATCCTAGTAGATGATCCAGGCTGGAAAAGCGACCGTGCCTCCGGATCAGCTCAAGGATGTCGATGACATGACGGTTGGACAGGAGCACGTCCTTACGCACGGTCTTGTGCTCGTGCGCGGGGGCGACTTGCAGGTTATCGAGGCAGCGCAGGACCAGCGGGGACTGGCACTGGAGCAGCATTTGCACAGTGAGGTCCCACAGAGCGTCCAGAAGGAGGTAGCAGTTCGATGCTGACCTGCTGCTCCACCTGAGGCATGCTGGCCACCCTTTTCTGATGGTTGCCATAATAGAGGCTCCAGATTCCCCGGTAAAGGCGCCGCACGTCAGTGCTCAGGACAGAAGCAGACGGGAAGGGCTCCATTTTTTCCTTGACCGCTGGATAGCTGTTGAAGAGGAGGGCGGAGATGCGTAGCAGGAGGCACAAGGTGCCGACTTCAGGGCCCCAATGCTTGAGACCACGTATGAGATAGATGTTGGCGGCGCTGTGTTTGCTTGGTGGCGGGTAGCACACTCGCAGGGGACGGCCAGGATCGGCTGCATCTAGGAGGGCCGGCTTTACCAGCACGTTGTCCTCCAGCAGTTTTCTTCTCTGGTCACCCGCCTGCTGGCACCAGTTGTGGAGGGTGGTGTACGGGTAGGCCAGGCAGCCGTCGCTCGCCCGGTGGTCTGGGAGCTCCCCGGACTGCAGCAGAAGGAGCAGCACCGACAGGTGGCCAAACAGGAGGCCCGCTACGTCGTGCCTCACAGCCGCCAGCCCTGACTTCGTCTTCTGCATGCCCCGGGCTTCCCCCAGCAGCCGGTGCAAGCTGCGTAGCTACTCAAAATGATCAGGACGCGCTGACCGGTCGTCACGTTGTCCTGACCAGAGCAGTCAAGCAGCAGCTCGTGAAGTCCTGTAGCAGCGCTGTCTCTGGGCGATGGGAGCCTGCGAGGAAGACGATGTGACACGAGCAGCGTGGCAGAAAGGTTCGGGCTCCGAGTTGGCTCGAGATCAGAGTAAATTATTGCGGCTGGTTTAGCATTGCGCGAAATATTTTCCGAAAGCAGTCTTTTGGAGGTGGACACCACTGCCAGGTGCAGGTGGCCACAAAAGCTTTCGGAACGCCGAAGCCCTGGAAAAACGTCAAGTTCCCAACCGGCTAGAAGCGCAGCCAGGCACTGAGGGGTGCATTGCGCAAATCGCGCTAGAAACTATAAAGCACACCGCTCAGTTTCCGGCTGCATGCTTACTCTGCGGAGTAATCAGGCTTCACGGCATTATTCGTGTTCCCAAACTTTTGTAGGCACCTGTACCTCAGATTGCGATTGAGCCGAGCTTCGAGTTGTCCAAGGGTTGTTCAAGTCTAATTGGCTTCGGCAATATCTGCTACAAATGCGAGTCGTTGCATATCTTTTAGTGCTCCTCGGAAACGAGCTTCTAAAATCACCGTCGTTACCAACACGTGCGGAATAGGACGCTTCCGTTTGAAGCAGTGGTCCAGGCTGCATTCCTCACTTCAGCGCGACTGGACAAAAGTCATTTGAATTTCCCAAGCACTTTGGGCGGCATCGTTCGCACTCGGTACGAATAAGGGTGCGGAAGCGCCCTATGGAATCTCTGAACATCGTCCAATACAGCCAGTGGGTAACATATAAAGTTCATAAAGAACTACAAGGATATAGACCAGTTGACGAAAGAAATTGTACCGCCGCCCTTTTGTGACGTCATCTGTTGAACGCGGACTTTTGGGTAACCACACGAGGCAACACGACACAGGACGCATAGGCGAGCCGCGGGTAAACGGCGCTATTGAAAGGCTGCACGACGTCGTAATAAAAGACATACTCTTTAGTGATGAATTTATTATCCTTAGACTTTTAGCGAGGCCGTTCTATCCACTGCGATGGGTTTCCTTTTGTCGACCCCTTGTCCATTACCGGGGCAAATGCCTCCTGTGAATACAAGAGCTTCGCATACGATTTTTCCAAACAATGTTTTGTTAAATGTCCCCGAAACAATGAGGCAGGATTCAATATTCCAGCGAGCATTGCTACAAACCGTTCATCTGCATGCCAGCAATTTGCTCGGTAATGCAGGTATACTTGTACAGACAGGAGGTGTGATATGGTTTTGTCAAGGAAACTTCTCAAACCCTCCGAGAGAGGCACTTGTTGCCAGCGACGAACTGCGAACGTTCGTGGCCGCGATATTAGGAAACCCGGGGAAAACGATAATTCGGGGAATCTAGACAAAGCGTTAAGGTACGGAGACGCTGGCGGCAAAACGCCCGCGGCACGCCGCCGGCGGCAAGCCGCTTGCCGCGAAAGCTGCCGCGGCGGCGGGTTGATCTGCCGCGCAGCGAATAGGTCGAGGAGCCATTTTCGGCGGCTTGCCGCGTGCCGCGGAGCGGGGAGACCAATGAGGGGCGCCCGGCTTTGTCACGTGGTGAGCGTCTGTGTCGCCACCTCTTGGCTCCTAGCAAAGTTACATGGCAGCGGCGGCGGCGGTGCCGGGCGGCTCTTGCAGAATCCCGGACCTCGACCGGTTTGTCACGAAGGGAGCTTTGCGCGGCGGCGACTCTTTGCCGCCGAGTGTGGCCGTCCCTATCGCGCGGGGGTGGCGCCGCCAGCGGCATGCCGCGCGTTTTGCCGCTAGTGTGTTCGTACCTTTACTCACTTATATAGAAGTCGAGCTACAAATGCGAGCCGATTCCAACGACCAAAATGGGCTCATGGCGGATCGCCCCACTCGACCAATTTCATTGACTTCTGTCGGTAATACTGCAAGCTACCACACTGTCTCAGCGCGGCCACATATATCGGTGCCGATGACGAGTAAACACAGATAATCAACGCTGTAGCTTCGAGCTGCACTTGTCCCTGTTGCGTGGCCGAGCAGGAGCGCTGGCACAAGGTTTCACTCGGTCGGTTCTGTGGTTACTGCGGTAGCTACAGGCCTTTAACCACCGTGGGTTCGAGTGTCGCGCGAGTCGAGACCGCCCCCCCCAGCCATCACCACACATATTCTGGGGGCCAACGCTCCCACGCACGCATCCTCCGCACGGAGGAGAGCGGCAGAGAGACTCGCAGCAAGAAAACAGGCTTCCATGTCCGCAAGGGAGGCGTTCATTCACGCCGTCCTCCAGAGGCACACACACTCTATCGCCCTGTCTTGAATGCTCCAAGCTCACCTGGGTGTTCCCATAAAACGGTCACAGAATGCTAAACGTATTGCAATGACCACGCAGTTAGGTCGGCCGTTTCAAATGCAGTACATACTCGTGCTTGCACTTGCCTCGCCTTTCGTCCTGTGCACCGCGGCAATCCATATTTTACGCTCGGGCCTTATTCTCCATAATTCGCCTTTTTGCTCAAATTGTGACGTATGCCTGGAGTGTACATCAAGGCGGAGCCCGTTTACGTAACCACAGAATCTCAGTGCGTAAAATGAAAAAAAAAATGGGGGAAAAAAACTGACGGAAATAAATACTGTCGTATGCTACTACTGGCGCCAAGTCCGAAAAAGTATGCCGCTCCGGGAGGTTGCGCTCAGCCTCGGAGTTAGAATCTTCGACGCTTACGCGTCGAGCGGCAGAGCGAGGAGGTGAAATGAGTTACAGTATCTTGCGTATCATGACAGATGCTGTCGGACGCCCGGCAGCAGCTATGGACAGACTACGCGGGGTTATTCGACGCGGAAGAATTGCAAGCCGCTCTTCAAAGGATTCAGAGTTCGATGCAGTGGTGCGAGCGAGGGCGCAACGTAGACAACTTTTCAGTCAAGGTGAGGTGACGTGTACCTGAGAGACGCGAGCAGCGTCATA